>NW_024376636.1:0-35993 GCF_016808335.1 Panicum virgatum
ATTATAGCACTAGTTCAACCCATTTGCACCGAGTTCCATGTAGTAATAAAACATTGCCAAATGCACCGAAACACACAAAATGCTCCAGAATTTGTGGTTTCCAATGGGGTGGATCGGGTGCGTTCATTGCGAAAAACTCTGATGCGATTTCGTAGCACGAACTTCTTCATTAATTGCACCAGTTTCAACCCATTTTGCACCGAGTTCCGTGTAGTAAAAAAACATTGCCAAATGCACAAAAACACTATGAATCCTCCAGAACATGAGTTTGGTTCCAATGGGGTGGATCGATGTGTTCTTTCGCGAAAATTCGATGCGACTTTTGGCACAAACTTGTGCATTAATTGCACCAGTTCAGCCCCTTTTGCACCGAGTTTCATGTAGTAACAAAACATTGACAAATGCACCCAAACACTATGAAAACGCACCAAAACATGAGTTTAGGGTCCAATGGTTGGATCGCGTGCGTTCGTTGCGAAAAACTCTGATGCGATTTCGTGGCACGAACTTCTTCATTAATTGCACCAGTTCAACCTATTGCACCGAGTTTCCATGTACTAACGAAACATTGCCAAATGCATCGAAACACTATGAAAACGCACACAAAACAGGAGTTTAGGGTCAAATGGGGGTGGGATCGCGTGTGGTGTCGTTGCCAGAAACTCCATGCAATCGCAGTGGTACGAACTTTGGCATTACTTGCCACCAGTTCACCCCTATTTCGCATTGAGTTTCATGCAGTAACTAAACAATCCAAAATGCACCCAACACTCCAAAACACAACCAATTCAGTACAGTTTACGGCCAATGGAGTGTTTTCGGGAAGCGTTCGTTGCAAAAAACTCTAATGCGATTTCGGGGCAGCAACTTGTTAATTAATAGCACTAGTGTCAAACCCATTTTGCACCGAGTTCCATGTAGTAATAAAACATTGCCAATGCAACCGAAACACAACAAAATGCTCCAGAATAATGACTTTGGTTCCAATGGGGTGGATCGGGTGAGTTCAATTGGCGAAAAACTCTGATGCGATTTCGTAGCACGAACTTCTTCATTAATTGCACCAGTTCAACCCATTTTGCACCGAGTTCCGTGTAGTAAAAAAACATTGCCAAATGCACAAAAACACTATGAAATCCTCCAGAACATGAGTTTGGTTCCAATGGGGTGGATCGAGTTAGTGTTTCTTTGCGAAAAATTCGATGCGACTTTATGGCACAAACTTGTGCATTAATTGCAGCCAGTTCAGCCCATTTTGCACCGAGTTTTCATGTAGTAACAAAACATTGACAAATGCACCCAAACACTATGAAAACGCCACCAAAACATGAGTTAGGGTCCAATGGGTTGGATCGCGTGCGTTCGTTGCGAAAAACTCTGATGCGATTTCGTGGCACGAACTTCTTCATAATTGCACCAGTTCAACCTATTTGTCACCGAGTTCCATGTACTAACGAAACATTGCCAAATGCATCGAAACACTATGAAAAACGCAGCCAAAACATGAGTTTAGGGTCAAATGGGGTGGATCGCGTGTGTTCGTTGCCAAAAAACTCCCATGCAATCTCGTGGTACGAACTTTGCATTACTTGCACCAGTTCAGCCTATTTCGCATTGAGTTTCATTCAGTAACGAAACAATCCAAAATGCACCCAACACTCCAAAACACACCAATTCATCAGTTTAGCGTCCAATGGAGTGTTTCGGGTGCGTTCGTTGCAAAAAACTCTAATGCGATTTCGTGGCACGAACTTGTTAATTAATAGCACTAGTTCAACCCATTTTGCACCGAGTTCCATGTAGTAATAAAACATTGCCAAATGCACCGAAACACAACAAAATGCTCCAGAATATGAGTTTGGTTCCAATGGGGTGGATCGGGTGCGTTCATTGCGAAAAACTCTGATGCGATTTCGTAGCACGAACTTCTTCATTAATTGCACCAGTTCAACCCATTTTGCACCGAGTTCCGTGTAGTAACAAAACATTGCCAAATGCACAAAAACACTATGAAATCCTCCAGAACATGAGTTTGGTTCCAATGGGGTGGATCGAGTTGTGTTCTTTGCGAAAAATTCGATGCGACTTTATGGCACAAACTTGTGCATTAATTGCACCAGTTCAGCCCATTTTGCACCGAGTTTCATGTAGTAACAAAACATTGACAAATGCACCCAAACACTATGAAAACGCACCAAACCATGAGTTTAGGGTCCAATGGGTTGGATCGCGTGCGTTCGTTGCGAAAAACTCTGATGCGATTTCGTGGCACGAACTTCTTCATTAATTGCACCAGTTCAACCTATTTTGCACCGAGTTCCATGTACTAACGAAACATTGCCAAATGCACCGAAACACTATGAAAACGCACCAAAACATGAGTTTAGGGTCAAATGGGGTGGATTGCGTGTGTTCGTTGCCAAAAAACTCCATGCAATCTCGTGGTACGAACTTTGCATTACTTGCACCAGTTCAGCCTATTTCGCATTGAGTTTCATTCAGTAACGAAACAATCCAAAATGCACCCAACACTCCAAAACACACCAATTCATCAGTTTAGCGTCCAATGGAGTGTTTCGGGTGCGTTCGTTGCAAAAAACTCTAATGCGATTTCGTGGCACGAACTTGTTAATTAATAGCACTAGTTCAACCCATTTTGCACCGAGTTCCATGTAGTAATAAAACATTGCCAAATGCACCGAAACACAACAAAATGCTCCAGAATATGAGTTTGGTTCCAATGGGGTGGATCGGGTGCGTTCATTGCGAAAAACTCTGATGCGATTTCGTAGCACGAACTTCTTCATTAATTGCACCAGTTCAACCCATTTTGCACCGAGTTCCGTGTAGTAACAAAACATTGCCAAATGCACAAAAACACTATGAAATCCTCCAGAACATGAGTTTGGTTCCAATGGGGTGGATCGAGTGTGTTCTTTGCGAAAAATTCGATGCGACTTTATGGCACAAACTTGTGCATTAATTGCACCAGTTCAGCCCATTTTGCACCGAGTTTCATGTAGTAACAAAACATTGACAAATGCACCCAAACACTATGAAAACGCACCAAAACATGAGTTTAGGGTCCAATGGGTTGGATCGCGTGCGTTCGTTGCGAAAAACTCTGATGCGATTTCGTGGCACGAACTTCTTCATTAATTGCACAGTTCAACCTATTTTGCACCGAGTTCCATGTACTAACGAAACATTGCCAAATGCACCGAAACACTATGAAAATGATCCAGAACATGAGTTTGGTTCCAATGGGGTGGATCGAGTGCATTCTTTGTAAAAAATACCGATGCGACTTTAGGGCACAAACTTGTGCATTAATTGCACCAGTTCAACCCGTTTTGCACCGAGTTTCATGTAATAACGAAATATTGACAAATGCACCCAAACACTATGAAAACGCACCAAAACATGAGTTTAGGGTCAAATGGGGTGGATCGCGTGTGTTCGTTGCCAAAAAACTCCCATGCAATCTCGTGGTACGAACTTTGCATTACTTGCACCAGTTCAGCCTATTTCGCATTGAGTTTCATTCAGTAACGAAACAAGTCCAAAATGCACCCAACACTCCAAAACACACCAATTCATCAGTTTAGCGTCCAATGGGGTGTTTCGGGTGCGTTCGTTGCAAAAAACTCTAATGCGATTTCGTGGCACGAACTTGTTCATTAATTGCACTAGTTCAACCCATTTTGCACCGAGTTCCGTGTAGTAACGAAACATTGCCAAATGCACCGAAACACTACAAAATGTTCCAGAACATGAGTTTGGTTCCAATGGGGTGGATCGAATGTGTTCTTTGAGAAAAATTCTAATGTGACTTTATGGCACAATCTTGTGCATTAATTGCACCAGTTCAACCCATTTTGCACCGAGTTTCATGTAGTAACGAAACATTAACAAATGCACCCAAACACTACGAAAACGCACCAAAACATGAGTTTAGGGTCCAATGGGGTGGATCGCGTGTGTTCGTTGCCAAAAATTCCGATTCCAGTTCGTGGCACAAACTTTTGCATTAATTGCACCAGTTCAGCCTATTTCGCACCGAGTTACATGCTGTAACGAAACAATCCAAAATGCACCCAAACACTCCAAAACACACCAATTCATCAGTTTAGCGTCCAATGGGGTGGATCGGGTGAGTTCGTTGCAAAAAACTCTGATGCGAGTTCGTGGCACGAACTTTTGCATTAATTGCACCAGTTCAGCCTATTTCGCACCGAGTTTCATGCAGTAACGAAACAATCCAAAATGCACCCAAACACTACAAAACGCACAAATTCATGAGTTTAGCGTCCAATGGGGAGGATCGGGTGGCATTCATTGCAAAAAACTCTGATGCGATTTCGTGGCACGAACTTCTTCATTAATTGCACTAGTTCAACCATTTTACACCGAGTTCCGTGTAGTAACGAAACATTGCCAAATGCACTGAAACACTACAAAATGCTCAGGAACATGAGTTTGGTTCCAATGGGGTGGATCGAGTGCGTTCTTTGCGAAAAATTCTGATCCGACTTTATGGCACAAACTTGTGCATTAATTGCACCAGTTCAACCCATTTTGCACCGAGTTTCATGTAGTAATGAAACATTGACAAATTCACCAAAACACTACGAAAATGCACCAAAACATGAGTTTAGGGTCCAATGGGGTGGATCGCGTGCGTTCGTTGCCAAAAATTCCGATGCGAGTTCATGGCACGAACTTTTGCATTAATTGCACCAGTTCAGCCTATTTCGCACCGAGTTTCATGCAGTAACGAAACAATCCAAAATGCACCCAAACACTACAAAACGCACCAATTCATGAGTTTAGCGTCCAATGGGGTGGATCGGGTGCGTTCATTGCGAAAAACTCTGATGCGATTTCGTGGCACGAACTTCTTAATTAATAGCACTAGTTCAACCCATTTTGCACCGAGTTCCATGTAGTAATAAAACATTGCCAAATGCACCGAAACACAACAAAATGCTCCAGAATATGAGTTTGGTTCCAATGGGGTGGATCGGGTGCGTTCATTGCGAAAAACTCTGATGCGATTTCGTAGCACGAACTTCTTCATTAATTGCACCAGTTCAACCCATTTTGCACCGAGTTCCGTGTAGTAACAAAACATTGCCAAATGCACAAAAACACTATGAAATCCTCCAGAACATGAGTTTGGTTCCAATGGGGTGGATCGAGTGTGTTCTTTGCGAAAAATTCGATGCGACTTTATGGCACAAACTTGTGCATTAATTGCACCAGTTCAGCCCATTTTGCACCGAGTTTCATGTAGTAACAAAACATTGACAAATGCACCCAAACACTATGAAAACGCACCAAAACATGAGTTTAGGGTCCAATGGGTTGGATCGCGTGCGTTCGTTGCGAAAAACTCTGATGCGATTTCGTGGCACGAACTTCTTCATTAATTGCACCAGTTCAACCTATTTTGCACCGAGTTCCATGTACTAACGAAACATTGCCAAATGCACCGAAACACTATGAAAATGATCCAGAACATGAGTTTGGTTCCAATGGGGTGGATCGAGTGCATTCTTTGTAAAAAATACCGATGCGACTTTAGGGCACAAACTTGTGCATTAATTGCACCAGTTCAACCCGTTTTGCACCGAGTTTCATGTAATAACGAAATATTGACAAATGCACCCAAACACTATGAAAACGCACCAAAACATGAGTTTAGGGTCAAATGGGGTGGATCGCGTGTGTTCATTGCCAAAAAACTCCCATGCAATCTCGTGGTACGAACTTTGCATTACTTGCACCAGTTCAGCCTATTTCGCATTGAGTTTCATTCAGTAACGAAACAATCCAAAATGCACCCAACACTCCAAAACAAACCAATTCATCAGTTTAGCGTCCAATGGGGTGTTTCGGGTGCGTTCGTTGCAAAAAACTCTAATGCGATTTCGTGGCACGAACTTGTTCATTAATTGCACTAGTTCAACCCATTTTGCACCGAGTTCCGTGTAGTAACGAAACATTGCCAAATGCACCGAAACACTACAAAATGTTCCAGAACATGAGTTTGGTTCCAATGGGGTGGATCGAATGTGTTCTTTGAGAAAAATTCTAATGCGACATTATGGCACAATCTTGTGCATTAATTGCACCAGTTCAACCCATTTTGCACCGAGTTTCATGTAGTAACGAAACATTAACAAATGCACCCAAACACTACGAAAACGCACCAAAACATGAGTTTAGGGTCCAATGGGGTGGATCGCGTGTGTACGTTGCCAAAAATTCCGATTCGAGTTCGTGGCACGAACTTTTGCATTAGTTGCACCAGTTCAGCCTATTTCGCACTTAGTTTCATGCAGTAACAAAAACAATCCAAAATGCACCCAAACACTACAAAACGCACCAATTCATGAGTTTAGCGTCCAATGGGGTGGATCGAGTGCGTTCATTGCGAAAAACTCAGATGCGATTTCGTGGCACGAACTTCTTCATTAATTGCACCAGTTCAACCTATTTTGCACCGAGTTCCATGTACTAACGAAACATTGCCAAATGCACCGAAACACTATGAAAATGATCCAGAACATGAGTTTAGTTCCAATGGGGTGGATCGAGGGCGTTCTTTGTAAAAAATACCGATGCGACTTTAGGGCACAAACTTGTGCAATAATTGCACTAGTTCAACCCGTTTTGCACCGAGTTTCATGTAATAACGAAACATTAACAAATGCACCCAAACACTATGAAAACGCACCAAAACATGAGTTTAGGGTCAAATGGGGTGGATCGCGTGTGTTCGTTGCCAAAAATTCCGAAGCAATCTCGTGGTACGAACTTTGCATTACTTGCACCAGTTCAGCCTATTTCGCATCGAGTTTCATTCAGTAACGAAACAATCCAAAATGCACCCAAACACTACAAAACGCTCCAATTCATGAGTTTAGCATCCAATGCGGTGGATCGGGTGCGTTCAATGCGAAAAACTCTGATGCGATTTCGTGGCACGAACTTCTTCATTAATTGCACTAGTTCAACCCATTTTGCACAGAGTTCCGTGTAGTAACGAAACATTGCCAAATGCACTGAAACACTACAAAATGCTCCGAACATGAGTTTGGTTCCAATGGGGTGGATCGAGTGCGTTCTTTTTGAAAAATTCTGATGCGACTTTATGGGACAAACTTGTGCATTAATTGCACCAGTTCAACCTGTTTTGCACCGAGTTTCATGTAGTAACGAAACAATGACAAATGCACCCAAACACTACGAAAACGCACCAAAACATGAGTCTAGGGTCCAATGTGGTGGATCGCGTGCGTTCGTTGCCAAAAATTCCGATGCCAGTTCGTGGCACAAACTTTTGCATTAATTGCACCAGTTCAGCCTATTTCGCACCGAGTTTCATGCTGTAACGAAACAATCCAAAATGCACCCAAACACTCCAAAACACACCAATTCATCAGTTTAGCGTCCAATGGGGTGGATCGGGTGCGTTCGTTGCAAAAAACTCTGATGCAATTTGGTGGCACGAACTTCTTCATTAATTGCACTAGTTCAACCCATTTTGCACCGAGTTCTGTGTAGTAACGAAACATTGCCAAATGCACCGAAACACTACAAAATGCTCCAGAACATGAGTTTGGTTCTAATGGGGTGGATCGAGTGCTGTTCTTTGTGAAAAATTCTGATGCGACTTTATGGCACAATCTTGTGCACTAATTGCACCAGTTCAAACCATTTTGCACCGAGTTTCATGTAGTAACGAAACATTGACAAATGCACCCAAACACTACGAAAACGCACCAAAACATGAGTTTAGGGTCCAATGGGGTGGATTGCGTGTGTTTGTTGCCAAAAATTCCGATGCGAGTTCGTGGCACGAACTTTTGCATTAGTTGCACCAGTTCAGCCTATTTCGCACTGAGTTTCATGCAGTAACAAAAACAATCCAAAATGCACCCAAACACTACAAAACACACCAATTCATGAGTTTAGCATCCAATGCGGTGGATCAGGTGCGTTCAATGCGAAAAACTCTGATGCAATTTAGTGGCACGAACTTCTTCATTAATTGCACTAGTTCAACCCATTTTGCACCGAGTTCCGTGTAGTAACGAAACATTGCCAAATGCACTGAAACACTACAAAATGCTCAGGAACATGAGTTCGGTTCCAATGGGGTGGATCGAGTGCGTTCTTTGCGAAAAATTCTGATGCGACTTTAGGGCACAAACTTGTGCATTAATTGCACCAGTTCAACCCGTTTTGCACCGAGTTTCATGTAGTAATGAAATATTGACAAATGCACCCAAAGACTATGAATACGCACCAAAACATGAGTTTAGGGTCCAATGGGGTGGATCGCGTGCGTTCGTTGCCAAAAATTCCGATTCAATCTCGTGGCACGAACTTTTGCATTAATTGCACCAGTTCAGCCTATTTCGCACCGAGTTTCATGCAGTAACGAAACAATCCAAAATGCACCCAAACACTACAAAACGCACCAATTCATGAGTTTAGCGTCCAATGGGGAGGATCGGGTGCATTCATTGCAAAAAACTCTGATGCGATTTCGTGGCACGAACTTCTTCATTAATTGCACTTGTTCAACCCATTTTGCACCGAGTTCCGTGTAGTAACGAAACCTTGCCAAATGCACCGAAACACTACAAAATGCTCCAGAACATGAGTTTGGTTCCAATGGGGTGGATCGAGTGCGTTCTTTGCGAAAAATTCTGATGCGACTTTATGACACAAACTTGTGCATTAATTGCACCATTTCAACCCGTTTTGCACCGAGTTTCATATAATAACAAAACATTGACAAATGCACCCAAACACTACGAAAACGCACCAAAACATGAGTTTTGGGTCAAATGGGGTGGATCGCGTGCGTTCGTTGCCAAAAATTCCGATGCAATCTCGTGGTACGAACTTTGCATTACTTGCACCAGTTCAGCCTATTTCGCATTGAGTTTCATTCAGTAACGAAACAATCCAAAATGCACCCAAACACTACAAAACGCACCTATTCATGAGTTTAGCATCCAATGCGGTGGATCGGGTGCGTTCAATGCGAAAAACTCTGATGTGATTTCGTGGCACGAACTTGTTCATTAATTGCACTAGTTCAACCCATTTTGCACCGAGTTCCGTGTAGTAACGAAACATTGCCAAATGCACCGAAACACTACAAAATGCTCCAGAACATGAGTTTGGTTACAATGGGGTGGATCGAGTGCGTTCTTTGAGAAAAATTCTAATGCGACATTATGGCACAATCTTGTGCATTAATTGCACCATTTCAACCCATTTTGCACCGAGTTTCATGTAGTAACGAAACATTGACAAATGCACCCAAACACTATGAAAACGCACCAAAACATGAGTTTTGGGTCAAATGGGGTGGATCGCGTGCGTTCGTTGCCAAAAATTCCGATGCAATCTTGTGGTACGAACTTTGCATTAGTTGCACCAGTTCAGCCTATTTCGCATTGAGTTTCATTCAGTAACGAAACAATCCAAAATGCACCCAAACACTACAAAACGCACCTATTCATGAGTTTAGCATCCAATGCGGTGGATCGGGTGCGTTCAATGCGAAAAACTCTGATGTGATTTCGTGGCACGAACTTCTTCATTAATTGCACTAGTTCAACCCATTTTGCACCGAGTTCCGTGTAGTAACGAAACATTGCCAAATGCACCGAAACACTACAAAATGCTCCGGAACATGAGTTTGGTTCCAATGGGGTGGATCGAGTGCGTTCTTTGCGAAAAATTCTGATGCGACTTTATGGCACAAACTTGTGCATTAATTGCACCAGTTCAACCCGTTTTGCACCGAGTTTCATGTAGTAACGAAACAATGACAAATGCACCCAAACACTACGAAAAAGCACCAAAACATGAGTCTAGGGTCCAATGTGGTGGATCGCGTGCGTTCGTTGCCAAAAATTCCGATGCGAGTTCGTGGCACAAACTTTTGCATTAATTGCACCAGTTCAGCCTATTTCGCACCGAGTTTCATGCAGTAACGAAACAATCCAAAATGCACCCAAACACTACAAAACGCACCAATTCATGAGTTTAGCGTCCAATGGGGTGGATCGGGTGCGTTCATTGCGAAAAACTCTGATGCGATTTCGTGGCACGAACTTCTTCAATAATTGCACCAGTTCAACCCATTTTGCACCGAGTTCCGTGTAGTAACGAAACATTGCCAAATGCACCGAAACACTACACAATGCTCCAGAATATGAGTTTCGTTCCAATGGAGTGGATCGAGTGCGTTCTTTGTGAAAAATTCTGATGCGACTTTATGACACAAACTTGTGCATTAATTGCACCATTTCAACCCGTTTTGCACCGAGTTTCATGTAATAACGAAACATTGACAAATGCACCCAAACACTACGAAAACGCACCAAAACATGAGTTTTGGGTCAAATGGGGTGGATCGCGTGCGTTCGTTGCCAAAAATTCCGATGCAATCTCGTGGTACGAACTTTGCATTACTTGCACCAGTTCAGCCTATTTCGCATTGAGTTTCATTCAGTAACGAAACAATCCAAAATGCACCCAAACACTACAAAACGCACCTATTCATGAGTTTAGCATCCAATGCGGTGGATCGGGTGCGTTCAATGCGAAAAACTCTGATGTGATTTCGTGGCACGAACTTCTTCATTAATTGCACTAGTTCAACCCATTTTGCACCGAGTTCCGTGTAGTAACGAAACATTGCCAAATGCACCGAAACACTACAAAATGCTCCGGAACATGAGTTTGGTTCCAATGGGTGGATCGAGTGCGTTCCTTGCGAAAAATTCTGATGCGACTTTATGGCACAAACTTGTGCATTAATTGCACCAGTTCAACCCGTTTTGCACCGAGTTTCATGTAGTAACGAAACAATGACAAATGCACCCAAACACTACGAAAAAGCACCAAAACATGAGTCTAGGGTCCAATGTGGTGGATCGCGTGCGTTCGTTGCCAAAAATTCCGATGCGAGTTCGTGGCACAAACTTTTGCATTAATTGCACCAGTTCAGCCTATTTCGCACCGAGTTTCATGCAGTAACGAAACAATCCAAAATGCACCCAAACACTACAAAACGCACCAATTCATGAGTTTAGCGTCCAATGGGGTGGATCGGGTGCGTTCATTGCGAAAAACTCTGATGCGATTTCGTGGCACGAACTTCTTCACTAATTGCACCAGTTCAACCCATTTTGCACCGAGTTCCGTGTAGTAACGAAACATTGCCAAATGCACCGAAACACTACAAAATGCTCCATAATATGAGTTTCGTTCCAATGGAGTGGATCGAGTGCGTTCTTTGTGAAAAATTCTGATGCGACTTTATGGCACAAACTTGTGCATTAATTGCATCAGTTCAACCCGTTTTGCACCGAGTTTCATGTAATAACGAAACATTGACAAATGCACCCAATCACTACGAAAACACACCAAAACTTGAGTTTAGGGTGCAATGGGGTGGATCGCGTGTGTTCGTTGCCAAAAATTCTGATGCGAGTTCGTCGCACGAACTTTTGCAATAATTGCACCAGTTCAGCCGATTTCGCACCGAGTTTCATGCAGTAACGAAACAATCCAAAATGCACCCAAACACTACAAAATGCACCAATTCATGAGTTTAGCGTCCAATGGGGTGGATCGGGTTCATTCATTGCGAAAAACTCTGATGCGATTTCGTGGCACGAACTTCTTCATTAATTGCACCAGTTCAACCTATTTTGCACCGAGTTCCATGTACTACCGAAACATTGCCAAATGCACTGAAACACTACAAAATGCTCCGAACATGAGTTTGGTTCCAATGGGGGTGGATCGAGTGCGTTCTTTGTGAAAAATTCTGATGCGACTTTATGGGACAAACTTGTGCATTAATTGCACCAGTTCAACCTGTTTTGCACCGAGTTTCATGTAGTAACGAAACAATAACAAATGCACCCAAACACTACGAAAACGCACCAAAACATGAGTCTAGGGTCCAATGTGGTGGATCGCGTGCGTTCGTTGCCAAAAATTCCGATGCCAGTTCGTGGCACAAACTTTTGCATTAATTGCACCAGTTCAGCCTATTTCGCACCGAGTTTCATGCAGTAACAAAAACAATCCAAAATGCACCCAAACACTACAAAACACACCAATTCATGAGTTTAGCATCCAATGCGGTGGATCAGGTGCGTTCAATGCGAAAAACTCTGATGCAATTTAGTGGCACGAACTTCTTCATTAATTGCACTAGTTCAACCCATTTTGCACCGAGTTCCGTGTAGTAACGAAACATTGCCAAATGCACTGAAACACTACAAAATGCTCAGGAACATGAGTTCGGTTCCAATGGGGTGGATCGAGTGCGTTCTTTGCGAAAAATTCTGATGCGACTTTAGGGCACAAACTTGTGCATTAATTGCACCAGTTCAACCCGTTTTGCACCGAGTTTCATGTAGTAATGAAATATTGACAAATGCACCCAAAGACTATGAATACGCACCAAAACATGAGTTTAGGGTCCAATGGGGTGGATCGCGTGCGTTCGTTGCCAAAAATTCCGATTCAATCTCGTGGCACGAACTTTTGCATTAATTGCACCAGTTCAGCCTATTTCGCACCGAGTTTCATGCAGTAACGAAACAATCCAAAATGCACCCAAACACTACAAAACGCACCAATTCATGAGTTTAGCGTCCAATGGGGAGGATCGGGTGCATTCATTGCAAAAAACTCTGATGCGGTTTCGTGGCACGAACTTCTTCATTAATTGCACTTGTTCAACCCATTTTGCACCGAGTTCCGTGTAGTAACGAAACCTTGCCAAATGCACCGAAACACTACAAAATGCTCCAGAACATGAGTTTGGTTCCAATGGGGTGGATCGAGTGCGTTCTTTGCGAAAAATTCTGATGCGACTTTATGACACAAACTTGTGCATTAATTGCACCATTTCAACCCGTTTCTACCGAGTTTCATGTAATAACAAAACATTGACAAATGCACCCAAACACTACGAAAACGCACCAAAACATGAGTTTTGGGTCAAATGGGGTGGATCGCGTGCGTTCGTTGCCAAAAATTCCGATGCAATCTCGTGGTACGAACTTTGCATTACTTGCACCAGTTCAGCCTATTTCGCATTGAGTTTCATTCAGTAACGAAACAATCCAAAATGCACCCAAACACTACAAAACGCACCTATTCATGAGTTTAGCATCCAATGCGGTGGATCGGGTGCGTTCAATGCGAAAAACTCTGATGTGATTTCGTGGCACGAACTTGTTCATTAATTGCACTAGTTCAACCCATTTTGCACCGAGTTCCGTGTAGTAACGAAACATTGCCAAATGCACCGAAACACTACAAAATGCTCCAGAACATGAGTTTGGTTACAATGGGGTGGATCGAGTGCGTTCTTTGAGAAAAATTCTAATGCGACATTATGGCACAATCTTGTGCATTAATTGCACCATTTCAACCCATTTTGCACCGAGTTTCATGTAGTAACGAAACATTGACAAATGCACCCAAACACTATGAAAACGCACCAAAACATGAGTTTTGGGTCAAATGGGGTGGATCGCGTGCGTTCGTTGCCAAAAATTCCGATGCAATCTTGTGGTACGAACTTTGCATTAGTTGCACCAGTTCAGCCTATTTCGCATTGAGTTTCATTCAGTAACGAAACAATCCAAAATGCACCCAAACACTACAAAACGCACCTATTCATGAGTTTAGCATCCAATGCGGTGGATCGGGTGCGTTCAATGCGAAAAACTCTGATGTGATTTCGTGGGCACGAACTTCTTCATTAATTGCACTAGTTCAACCCATTTTGCACCGAGTTCCGTGTAGTAACGAAACATTGCCAAATGCACCGAAACACTACAAAATGCTCCGGAACATGAGTTTGGTTCCAATGGGGTGGATCGAGTGCGTTCTTTGCGAAAAATTCTGATGCGACTTTATGGCACAAACTTGTGCATTAATTGCACCAGTTCAACCCGTTTTGCACCGAGTTTCATGTAGTAACGAAACAATGACAAATGCACCCAAACACTACGAAAAAGCACCAAAACATGAGTCTAGGGTCCAATGTGGTGGATCGCGTGCGTTCGTTGCCAAAAATTCCGATGCGAGTTCGTGGCACAAACTTTTGCATTAATTGCACCAGTTCAGCCTATTTCGCACCGAGTTTCATGCAGTAACGAAACAATCCAAAATGCACCCAAACACTACAAAACGCACCAATTCATGAGTTTAGCGTCCAATGGGGTGGATCGGGTGCGTTCATTGCGAAAAACTCTGATGCGATTTCGTGGCACGAACTTCTTCAATAATTGCACCAGTTCAACCCATTTTGCACCGAGTTCCGTGTAGTAACGAAACATTGCCAAATGCACCGAAACACTACACAATGCTCCAGAATATGAGTTTCGTTCCAATGGAGTGGATCGAGTGCGTTCTTTGTGAAAAATTCTGATGCGACTTTATGACACAAACTTGTGCATTAATTGCACCATTTCAACCCGTTTTGCACCGAGTTTCATGTAATAACGAAACATTGACAAATGCACCCAAACACTACGAAAACGCACCAAAACATGAGTTTTGGGTCAAATGGGGTGGATCGCGTGCGTTCGTTGCCAAAAATTCCGATGCAATCTCGTGGTACGAACTTTGCATTACTTGCACCAGTTCAGCCTATTTCGCATTGAGTTTCATTCAGTAACGAAACAATCCAAAATGCACCCAAACACTACAAAACGCACCTATTCATGAGTTTAGCATCCAATGCGGTGGATCGGGTGCGTTCAATGCGAAAAACTCTGATGTGATTTCGTGGCACGAACTTCTTCATTAATTGCACTAGTTCAACCCATTTTGCACCGAGTTCCGTGTAGTAACGAAACATTGCCAAATGCACCGAAACACTACAAAATGCTCCGGAACATGAGTTTGGTTCCAATGGGGTGGATCGAGTGCGTTCCTTGCGAAAAATTCTGATGCGACTTTATGGCACAAACTTGTGCATTAATTGCACCAGTTCAACCCGTTTTGCACCGAGTTTCATGTAGTAACGAAACAATGACAAATGCACCCAAACACTACGAAAAAGCACCAAAACATGAGTCTAGGGTCCAATGTGGTGGATCGCGTGCGTTCGTTGCCAAAAATTCCGATGCGAGTTCGTGGCACAAACTTTTGCATTAATTGCACCAGTTCAGCCTATTTCGCACCGAGTTTCATGCAGTAACGAAACAATCCAAAATGCACCCAAACACTACAAAACGCACCAATTCATGAGTTTAGCGTCCAATGGGGTGGATCGGGTGCGTTCATTGCGAAAAACTCTGATGCGATTTCGTGGCACGAACTTCTTCACTAATTGCACCAGTTCAACCCATTTTGCACCGAGTTCCGTGTAGTAACGAAACATTGCCAAATGCACCGAAACACTACAAAATGCTGCAGAATATGAGTTTCGTTCCAATGGAGTGGATCGAGTGCGTTCTTTGTGAAAAATTCTGATGCGACTTTATGGCACAAACTTGTGCATTAATTGCATCAGTTCAACCCGTTTTGCACCGAGTTTCATGTAATAACGAAACATTGACAAATGCACCCAATCACTACGAAAACACACCAAAACTTGAGTTTAGGGTGCAATGGGGTGGATCGCGTGTGTTCGTTGCCAAAAATTCTGATGCGAGTTCGTCGCACGAACTTTTGCAATAATTGCACCAGTTCAGCCGATTTCGCACCGAGTTTCATGCAGTAACGAAACAATCCAAAATGCACCCAAACACTACAAAATGCACCAATTCATGAGTTTAGCGTCCAATGGGGTGGATCGGGTTCATTCATTGCGAAAAACTCTGATGCGATTTCGTGGCACGAACTTCTTCATTAATTGCACCAGTTCAACCTATTTTGCACCGAGTTCCATGTACTACCGAAACATTGCCAAATGCACTGAAACACTACAAAATGCTCCGAACATGAGTTTGGTTCCAATGGGGGTGGATCGAGTGCGTTCTTTGTGAAAAATTCTGATGCGACTTTATGGGACAAACTTGTGCATTAATTGCACCAGTTCAACCTGTTTTGCACCGAGTTTCATGTAGTAACGAAACAATAACAAATGCACCCAAACACTACGAAAACGCACCAAAACATGAGTCTAGGGATCCAATGTGGTGGATCGCGTGCGTTCGTTGCCAAAAATTCCGATGCCAGTTCGTGGCACAAACTTTTGCATTAATTGCACCAGTTCAGCCTATTTCGCACCGAGTTTCATGCTGTAACGAAACAATCCAAAATGCACCCAAACACTCCAAAACACACCAATTCATCAGTTTAGCATCCAATGGGGTGGATCGGGTGCGTTCGTTGCAAAAAACTCTGATGCGATTTTGTGGCACGAACTTCTTCATTAATTGCACTAGTTCAACCCATTTTGCACCGAGTTCCGTGTAGTAACGAAACATTGCCAAATGCACCGAAACACTACAAAATGCTCCAGAACATGAGTTTGGTTCTAATGGGGTGGATCGAGTGTGTTCTTTGTGAAAAATTCTGATGCGACTTTATGGCACAATCTTGTGCATTAATTGCACCAGTTCAAACCATTTTGCACCGAGTTTCATGTAGTAACGAAACATTGACAAATGCACCCAAACACTACGAAAACGCACCAAAACATGAGTTTAGGGTCCAATGGGGTGGATTGCGTGTGTTTGTTGCCAAAAATTCCGATGCGAGTTCGTGGCACGAACTTTTGCATTAGTTGCACCAGTTCAGCCTATTTCGCACTGAGTTTCATGCAGTAACAAAAACAATCCAAAATGCACCCAAACACTACAAAACACACCAATTCATGAGTTTAGCATCCAATGCGGTGGATCAGGTGCGTTCAATGCGAAAAACTCTGATGCAATTTCGTGGCACGAACTTCTTCATTAATTGCACTAGTTCAACCCATTTTGCACCGAGTTCCGTGTAGTAACGAAACATTGCCAAATGCACTGAAACACTACAAAATGCTCAGGAACATGAGTTCGGTTCCAATGGGGTGGATCGAGTGCGTTCTTTGCGAAAAATTCTGATGCGACTTTAGGGCACAAACTTGTGCATTAATTGCACCAGTTCAACCCGTTTTGCACGGAGTTTCATGTAGTAATGAAATATTGACAAATGCACCCAAAGACTATGAATACGCACCAAAACATGAGTTTAGGGTCCAATGGGGTGGATCGCGTGCGTTCGTTGCCAAAAATTCCGATGCAATCTCGTGGCACGAACTTTTGCATTAATTGCACCAGTTCAGCCTATTTCGCACCGAGTTTCATGCAGTAACGAAACAATCCAAAATGCACCCAAACACTACAAAACGCACCAATTCATGAGTTTAGCGTCCAATGGGGAGGATCGGGTGCATTCATTGCAAAAAACTCTGATGCGATTTCGTGGCACGAACTTCTTCATTAATTGCACTTGTTCAACCCATTTTGCACCGAGTTCCGTGTAGTAACGAAACCTTGCCAAATGCACCGAAACACTACAAAATGCTCCAGAACATGAGTTTGGTTCCAATGGGGTGGATCGAGTGCGTTCTTTGCGAAAAATTCTGATGCGACTTTATGACACAAACTTGTGCATTAATTGCACCATTTCAACCCGTTTTGCACCGAGTTTCATGTAATAACGAAACATTGACAAATGCACCCAAACACTACGAAAACGCACCAAAACATGAGTTTTGGGTCAAATGGGGTGGATCGCGTGCGTTCGTTGCCAAAAATTCCGATGCAATCTCGTGGTACGAACTTTGCATTACTTGCACCAGTTCAGCCTATTTCGCATTGAGTTTCATTCAGTAACGAAACAATCCAAAATGCACCCAAACACTACAAAACGCACCTATTCATGAGTTTAGCATCCAATGCGGTGGATCGGGTGCGTTCAATGCGAAAAACTCTGATGTGATTTCGTGGCACGAACTTCTTCATTAATTGCACTAGTTCAACCCATTTTGCACCGAGTTCCGTGTAGTAACGAAACATTGCCAAATGCACCGAAACACTACAAAATGCTCCGGAACATGAGTTTGGTTCCAATGGGGTGGATCGAGTGCGTTCTTTGCGAAAAATTCTGATGCGACTTTATGGCACAAACTTGTGCATTAATTGCACCAGTTCAACCCGTTTTGCACCGAGTTTCATGTAGTAACGAAACAATGACAAATGCACCCAAACACTACGAAAAAGCACCAAAACATGAGTCTAGGGTCCAATGTGGTGGATCGCGTGCGTTCGTTGCCAAAAATTCCGATGCGAGTTCGTGGCACAAACTTTTGCATTAATTGCACCAGTTCAGCCTATTTCGCACCGAGTTTCATGCAGTAACGAAACAATCCAAAATGCACCCAAACACTACAAAACGCACCAATTCTTGAGTTTAGCGTCCAATGGGGTGGATCGGGTCCGTTCATTGCGAAAAACTCTGATGCGATTTCGTGGCACGAACTTCTTCACTAATTGCACCAGTTCAACCCATTTTGCACCGAGTTCCGTGTAGTAACGAAACATTGCCAAATGCACCGAAACACTACAAAATGCTCCAGAATATGAGTTTCGTTCCAATGGGGTGGATCGAGTGCGTTCTTTGTGAAAAATTCTGATGCGACTTTATGGCACAAACTTGTGCATTAATTGCATCAGTTCAACCCGTTTTGCACCGAGTTTCATGTAATAACGAAACATTGACAAATGCACCCAATCACTACGAAAACACACCAAAACTTGAGTTTAGGGTGCAATGGGGTGGATCGCGTGTGTTCGTTGCCAAAAATTCTGATGCGAGTTCGTCGCACGAACTTTTGCAATAATTGCACCAGTTCAGCCGATTTCGCACCGAGTTTCATGCAGTAACGAAACAATCCAAAATGCACCCAAACACTACAAAATGCACCAATTCATGAGTTTAGCGTCCAATGGGGTGGATCGGGTTCATTCATTGCGAAAAACTCTGATGCGATTTCGTGGCACGAACTTCTTCATTAATTGCACCAGTTCAACCTATTTTGCACCGAGTTCCATGTACTACCGAAACATTGCCAAATGCACCTGAAACACTACAAAATGCTCCAGAACATGAGTTTGGTTCCAATGGGGGTGGATCGAGTGCGTTCTTTGTGAAAAATTCTGATGCGACTTTATGGACAAACTTGTGCATTAATTGCACCAGTTCAACCTGTTTTGCACCGAGTTTCATGTAGTAACGAAACAATAACAAATGCACCCAAACACTACGAAAACGCACCAAAACATGAGTCTAGGGTCCAATGTGGTGGATCGCGTGCGTTCGTTGCCAAAAATTCCGATGCCAGTTCGTGGCACAAACTTTTGCATTAATTGCACCAGTTCAGCCTATTTCGCACCGAGTTTCATGCTAGTAACGAAACAATCCAAAATGCACCCAAACACTACAAAACACACCAATTCATGAGTTTAGCATCCAATGGGGTGGATCGGGTGCGTTCAGTGCGAAAAACTCTGATGCGATTTTCGTGGCACGAACTTCTTCATTAATTGCACTAGTTCAACCCATTTTGCACCGAGTTCCGTGTAGTAACGAAACATTGCCAAATGCACCGAAACACTACAAAATGCTCCAGAACATGAGTTTGGTTCCAATGGGGTGGATCGAGTGCGTTCTTTGCTGAAAAATTCTGATGCGACTTTATGGCACAAACTTGTGCATTAATTGCACCAGTTCAACCCGTTTTGCACCGAGTTTCATGTAGTAACGAAACATTGACAAATGCACCCAAACACTACGAAAACGCACCAAAACATGAGTTTAGGGTCCAATGGGGTGGATCGCGTGTGTTCGTTGCCAAAAATTCCGATGCGAGTTCGTGGCACGAACTTTTGCATTAGTTGCACCAGTTCAGCCTATTTCGCACCGAGTTTCATGCAGTAACGAAACAATCCAAAATGCACCCAAACACTACAAAACGCACCAATTCATGAGTTTAGCAGTCCAATGGGGTGGATCGGGTGCGTTCATTGCGAAAAACTCTGATGCGATTTCGTGGCACGAACTTCTTCATTAATTGCACTAGTTCAACCCATTTTGCACCGAGTTCCGTGTAGTAACGAAACATTGCCAAATGCACCGAAACACTACAAAATGCTCAGGAACATGAGTTCGGTTCCAATGGGGTGGATCGAGTGCGTTCTTTGCGAAAAATTCTGATGCGACTTTAGGGCACAAACTTGTGCATTAATTGCACCAGTTCAACCCGTTTTGCACCGAGTTTCATGTAGTAATGAAATATTGACAAATGCACCCAAAGACTATGAATACGCACCAAAACATGAGTTTAGGGTCCAATGGGGTGGATCGCGTGCGTTCGTTGCCAAAAATTCCGATGCAATCTCGTGGCACGAACTTTTGCATTAATTGCACCAGTTCAGCCTATTTCGCACCGAGTTTCATGCAGTAACGAAACAATCCAAAATGCACCCAAACACTACAAAACGCACCAATTCATGAGTTTAGCGTCCAATGGGGAGGATCGGGTGCATTCATTGCAAAAACTCTGATGCGATTTCGTGGCACGAACTTCTTCATTAATTGCACTTGTTCAACCCATTTTGCACCGAGTTCCGTGTAGTAACGAAACCTTGCCAAATGCACCGAAACACTACAAAATGCTCCAGAACATGAGTTTGGTTCCAATGGGGTGGATCGAGTGCGTTCTTTGCGAAAAATTCTGATGCGACTTTATGGCACAAACTTGTGCATTAATTGCACCAGTTCAACCCGTTTTGCACCGAGTTTCATGTAGTAACGAAACAATGACAAATGCACCCAAACACTACGAAAAAGCACCAAAACATGAGTCTAGGGTCCAATGTGGTGGATCGCGTGCGTTCGTTGCCAAAAATTCCGATGCGAGTTCGTGGCACAAACTTTTGCATTAATTGCACCAGTTCAGCCTATTTCGCACCGAGTTTCATGCTGTAACGAAACAATCCAAAATGCACCCAAACACTCCAAAACACACCAATTCATCAGTTTAGCGCCCAATGGGGTGGATCGGGTGCGTTCGTTGCAAAAAACTCTGATGCGATTTCGTGGCACGAACTTCTTCATTAATTGCACCAGTTCAACCCATTTTGCACCCGAGTTCCGTGTAGTAACGAAACATTGCCAAATGCACCGAAACACTACAAAATGCTCTAGAACATGAGTTTGGTTCCAATGGGGTGGATCGAGTGTGTTCTTTGCGAAAAATTCTGATGCGACTTTATGGCACAATCTTGTGCATTAATTGCACCAGTTCAACCCATTTTGCACCGAGTTTCATGTAGTAACGAAACATTTACAAATGCACCCAAACACTACGAAAACGCACCAAAACATGAGTTTAGGGTCCAATGGGGTGGATCGCGTATGTTCGTTGCCAAAAATTCCGATGCGAGTTCGTGGCACGAACTTTTGCATTAGTTGCACCTAGTTCAGCCTATTTCGCACCGAGTTTCATGCAGTAACGAAACAATCCAAAATGCACCCAAACACTACAAAACGCACCAATTCATGAGTTTAGCGTCCAATGGGGTGGATCGGGTGCGTTCATTGCGAAAAACTCTATGCGATTTCGTGGCACGAACTTCTTCATTAATTGCACCAGTTCAACCTATTTTGCACCGAGTTCCATGTACTAACGAAACATTGCCAAATGCACCGAAACACTATGAAAATGATCCAGAACATGAGTTTGGTTCCAATGGGGTGGATCGAGTGTGTTCTTTGTAAAAAATACCGATGCGACTTTAGGGCACAAACTTGTGCATTAATTGCACCAGTTCAACCCGTTTTGCACCGAGTTTCATGTAATAACGAAACATTGACAAATGCACCCAAACACTATGAAAATGCACCAAAACATGAGTTTAGGGTGAAATGGGGTGGATTGCGTGCGTTCGTTGCCAAAAATTCCGATGCAATCTCGTGGTACGAACTTTGCATTACTTGCACCAGTTCAGCCTAGTTTCGCATCGAGTTTCATTCAGTAACAAAACAATCCAATCCAAAATGCACCCAAACACTACAAAACACACCAATTCATGAGTTTAGCATCCAATGCGGTGGATCGGGTGCGTTTAATGTGAAAAACTCTGATGCGATTTCGTGGCACGAACTTCTTCATTAATTGCACTAGTTCAACCCGTTTTGCACCGAGTTTCATGTAGTAACGAAACAAAGACAAATGCACCCAAACACTACGAAAAAGCACCAAAACATGAGTCTAGGGTCCAATGTGGTGGATCACGTGCGTTCGTTGCCAAAAATTCCGATGCGAGTTCGTGGAACAAACTTTTGCATTAATTGCACCAGTTCAGCCTATTTCGCACCGAGTTTCATGCTGTAACGAAACAATCCAAAATGCACCCAAACACTCCAAAACACACCAATTCATCAGTTTAGCGTCCAATGGGGTGGATCGGGTGCGTTCGTTGCAAAAAACTCTAATGCGATTTCGTGGCACGAACTTCTTCATTAATTGCACCTGTTCAACCCATTTTGCACCGAGTTCCGTGTAGTAACGAAACATTGCCAAATGCACCGAAACACTACAAAATGCTCTAGAACATGAGTTTGGTTCCAATGGGGTGGATCGAGTGTGTTCTTTGCGAAAAATTCTGATGCGACTTTATGGCACAATCTTGTGCATTAATTGCACCAGTTCAACCCATTTTGCACCGAGTTTCATGTAGTAACGAAACATTTACAAATGCACCCAAACACTACGAAAACGCACCAAAACATGAGTTTAGGGTCCAATGGGGTGGATCGCGTATGTTCGTTGCCAAAAATTCCGATGCGAGTTCGTGGCACGAACTTTTGCATTAGTTGCACCAGTTCAGCCTATTTCGCACCGAGTTTCATGCAGTAACGAAACAATCCAAAATGCACCCAAACACTACAAAACGCACCAATTCATGAGTTTAGCGTCCAATGGGGTGGATCGGGTGCGTTCATTGCGAAAAACTCATGCGATTTCGTGGCATGAACTTCTTCATTAATTGCACCAGTTCAACCTATTTTGCACCGAGTTCCATGTACTAACGAAACATTGCCAAATGCACCGAAACACTATGAAAATGATCCAGAACATGAGTTTGGTTCCAATGGGGTGGATCGAGTGTGTTCTTTGTAAAAAATACCGATGCGACTTTAGGGCACAAACTTGTGCATTAATTGCACCAGTTCAACCCGTTTTGCACCGAGTTTCATGTAATAACGAAACATTGACAAATGCACCCAAACACTATGAAAATGCACCAAAACATGAGTTTAGGGTGAAATGGGGTGGATTGCGTGCGTTCGTTGCCAAAAATTCCGATGCAATCTCGTGGTACGAACTTTGCATTACTTGCACCAGTTCAGCCTATTTCGCATCGAGTTTCATTCAGTAACAAAACAATCCAATCCAAAATGCACCCAAACACTACAAAACACACCAATTCATGAGTTTAGCATCCAATGCGGTGGATCGGGTGCGTTTAATGTGAAAAACTCTGATGCGATTTCGTGGCACGAACTTCTTCATTAATTGCACTAGTTCAACCCGTTTTGCACCGAGTTTCATGTAGTAACGAAACAATGACAAATGCACCCAAACACTACGAAAAAGCACCAAAACATGAGTCTAGGGTCCAATGTGGTGGATCGCGTGCGTTCGTTGCCAAAAATTCCGATGCGAGTTCGTGGAACAAACTTTTGCATTAATTGCACCAGTTCAGCCTATTTCGCACCGAGTTTCATGCTGTAACGAAACAATCCAAAATGCACCCAAACACTCCAAAACACACCAATTCATCAGTTTAGCATCCAATGGGGTGGATCGGGTGCGTTCATTGCAAAAAACTCTAATGCGATTTCGTGGCACGAACTTCTTCATTAATTGCACCAGTTCAACCCATTTTGCACCGAGTTCCGTGTAGTAACGAAACATTGCCAAATGCACCGAAACACTACAAAATGCTCTAGAACAGGAGTTTGGTTCCAATGGGGTGGATCGAGTGTGTTCTTTGCGAAAAATTCTGATGCGACTTTATGGCACAATCTTGTGCATTAATTGCACCAGTTCAACCCATTTTGCACCGAGTTTCATGTAGTAACGAAACATTTACAAATGCACCCAAACACTACGAAAACGCACCAAAACATGAGTTTAGGGTCCAATGGGGTGGATCACGTATGTTCGTTGCCAAAAATTCCGATGCGAGTTCGTGGCACGAACTTTTGCATTAGTTGCACCAGTTCAGCCTATTTCGCACCGAGTTTCCTGCAGTAACGAAACAATCCAAAATGCACCCAAACAGTACAAAACGCACCAATTCATGAGTTTAGCGTCCAATGGGGTGGATCGGGTGCGTTCATTGCGAAAAACTCATGCGATTTCGTGGCACGAACTTCTTCATTAATTGCACCAGTTCAACCTATTTTGCACCGAGTTCCATGTACTAACGAAACATTGCCAAATGCACCGAAACACTATGAAAATGATCCAGAACATGAGTTTGGTTCCAATGGGGTGGATCGAGTGTGTTCTTTGTAAAAAATACCGATGCGACTTTAGGGCACAAACTTGTGCATTAATTGCACCAGTTCAACCCGTTTTGCACCGAGTTTCACGTAATAACGAAACATTGACAAATGCACCCAAACACTATGAAAATGCACCAAAACATGAGTTTAGGGTCAAATGGGGTGGATCGCGTGCGTTCGTTGCCAAAAATTCCGATGCAATCTCGTGGTACGAACTTTGCATTACTTGCAACAGTTCAGCCTATTTCGCATCGAGTTTCATTCAGTAACAAAACAATCCAATCCAAAATGCACCCAAACACTACAAAACGCACCAATTCATGAGTTTAGCATCCAATGCGGTGGATCGGGTGCGTTTAATGCGAAAAACTCTGATGCGATTTCGTGGCACGAACTTCTTCATTAATTGCACTAGTTCAACCCATTTTGCACCGAGTTCCGTGTAGTAACGAAACATTGCCAAATGCACTGAAACACTACAAAATGCTCCGGAACATGAGTTTGGTTCCAATGGGGTGGATTGAGTGCGTTCTTTGCGAAAAATTCTGATGCGACTTTATGGGACAAACTTGTGCATTAATTGCACCAGTTCAACCCGTTTTGCACCGAGTTTCATGTAGTAACGAAACAATGACAAATGCACCCAAACACTACGAAAAAGCACCAAAACATGAGTCTAGGGTCCAATGTGGTGGATCGCGTGCGTTCGTTGCCTAAAATTCCGATGCGAGTTCGTGGCACGAACTTTTGCATTAATTGCACCAGTTCAGGCTATTTCGCACCGAGTTTCATGCTGTAACGAAACAATCCAAAATGCACCCAAACACTCCAAAACACACCAATTCATCAGCTTAGCGTCCAATGGGGTGGATCGGGTGCGTTCGTTGCAAAAAACTCTGATGCGATTTCGTGGCACTAACTTCTTCATTAATTGCACCAGTTCAACCCATTTTGCACCGAGTTCCGTGTAGTAACGAAACATTGCCAAATGCACCGAAACAGTACTAAATACTCTAGAACATGGGTTTGGTTCCAATGGGGTGGATCGAGTGTGTTCTTTGCGAAAAATTTTGATGCGACCTTATGGCACAATCTTGTGAATTAATAGCACCAGTTCAACCCATTTTGCACCGAGTTTCATGTAGTGACGAAACATTTACAAATGCACCCAAACACTACGAAAACGCACCAAAACATGAGTTTAGGGTCCAATGGGGTGGATCGCGTATGTTCGTTGCCAAAAATTCCGATGCGAGTTCGTGGCACGAACTTTTGCATTAGTTGCACCAGTTCAGCCTATTTCGCACCGAGTTTCGTGCAGTAACGAAACAATCCAAAATGCACCCAAACACTACAAAACGCACCAATTCATGAGTTTAGCGTCCAATGGGGTGGATCGGGTGCGTTCATTGCGAAAAACTCTGATGCGATTTCGTGGCACGAACTTCTTCATTAATTACACCAGTTCAACCTATTTTGCACCGAGTTCCATGTACTAACGAAACATTGCCAAATGCACCGAAACACTATGAAAATGATCCAGAACATGAGTTTGGTTCCAATGGGGTGGATCGAGTGTGTTCTTTGTAAAAAATACCGATGCGACTTTATTGCACAAACTTGTGCATTAATTGCACCAGTTCAACCCGTTTTGCACCGAGTTTCATGTAATAACGAAACATTGACAAATGCACCCAAACACTATGAAAATGCACCAAAACATGAGTTTAGGGTCAAATGGGGTGGATCGCACGCGTTCGTTGCCAAAAATTCCGATGCAATCTCGTGGTACGAACTTTGCATTACTTGCACCAGTTCAGCCTATTTCGCATCAAGTTTCATTCAGTAACAAAACAATAAAAAATGCACCCAAACACTACAAAACGCACCAATTCATGAGTTTAGCATCCAATGCGGTGGATCGGGTGCGTTTAATGCGAAAAACTCTGATGCGATTTCGTGGCACGAACTTCTTCATTAATTGCACTAGTTCAACCCATTTTGCACCGAGTTCCGTGTAGTAACGAAACATTGCCAAATGCACTGAAACACTACAAAATGCTCCGGAACATGAGTTTGGTTCCAATGGGGTGGATTGAGTGCGTTCTTTGCGAAAAATTCTGATGCGACTTTATGGGACAAACTTGTGCATTAATTGCACCAGTTCAACCCGTTTTGCACCGAGTTTCATGTAGTAACGAAACAATGACAAATGCACCCAAACACTACGAAAAAGCACCAAAACATGAGTCTAGGGTCCAATGTGGTGGATCGCGTGCGTTCGTTGCCTAAAATTCCGATGCGAGTTCGTGGCACGAACTTTTGCATTAATTGCACCAGTTCAGGCTATTTCGCACCGAGTTTCATGCTGTAACGAAACAATCCAAAATGCACCCAAACACTCCAAAACACACCAATTCATCAGCTTAGCGTCCAATGGGGTGGATCGGGTGCGTTCGTTGCAAAAAACTCTGATGCGATTTCGTGGCACTAACTTCTTCATTAATTGCACCAGTTCAACCCATTT
Source organism: Panicum virgatum (assembly GCF_016808335.1). NCBI lineage: Eukaryota > Viridiplantae > Streptophyta > Magnoliopsida > Poales > Poaceae > Panicum > Panicum virgatum. The sequence continues at coordinate 27,170 of NW_024376636.1, forward strand.
TGCACCGAGTTCCGTGTAGTAACGAAACATTGCCAAATGCACCGAAACAGTACTAAATACTCTAGAACATGGGTTTGGTTCCAATGGGGTGGATCGAGTGTGTTCTTTGCGAAAAATTTTGATGCGACCTTATGGCACAATCTTGTGAATTAATAGCACCAGTTCAACCCATTTTGCACCGAGTTTCATGTAGTGACGAAACATTTACAAATGCACCCAAACACTACGAAAACGCACCAAAACATGAGTTTAGGGTCCAATGGGGTGGATCGCGTATGTTCGTTGCCAAAAATTCCGATGCGAGTTCGTGGCACGAACTTTTGCATTAGTTGCACCAGTTCAGCCTATTTCGCACCAAGTTTCGTGCAGTAACGAAACAATCCAAAATGCACCCAAACACTACAAAACGCACCAATTCATGAGTTTAGCGTCCAATGGGGTGGATCGGGTGCGTTCATTGCGAAAAACTCTGATGCGATTTCGTGGCACGAACTTCTTCATTAATTACACCAGTTCAACCTATTTTGCACCGAGTTCCATGTACTAACGAAACATTGCCAAATGCACCGAAACACTATGAAAATGATCCAGAACATGAGTTTGGTTCCAATGGGGTGGATCGAGTGTGTTCTTTGTAAAAAATACCGATGCGACTTTATTGCACAAACTTGTGCATTAATTGCACCAGTTCAACCCGTTTTGCACCGAGTTTCATGTAATAACGAAACATTGACAAATGCACCCAAACACTATGAAAATGCACCAAAACATGAGTTTAGGGTCAAATGGGGTGGATCGCACGTCGTTCGTTGCCAAAAATTCCGATGCAATCTCGTGGTACGAACTTTGCATTACTTGCACCAGTTCAGCCTATTTCGCATCAAGTTTCATTCAGTAACAAAACAATAAAAAATGCACCCAAACACTACAAAACGCACCAATTCATGAGTTTAGCATCCAATGCGGTGGATCGGGTGCGTTTAATGCGAAAAACTCTGATGCGATTTCGTGGCACAAACTTCTTCATTAATTGCACTAGTTCAACCCATTTTGCACCGAGTTCCGTGTAGTAACGAAACATTGCCAAATGCACTGAAACACTACAAAATGCTCCGGAACATGAGTTTGGTTCCAATGGGGTGGATTGAGTGCGTTCTTTGCGAAAAATTCTGATGCGACTTTATGGCACAAACTTGTGCATTAATTGCACCAGTTCAACCCGTTTTGCACCGAGTTTCATGTAGTAACGAAACAATAACAAATGCACCCAAACACTACGAAAAAGCACCAAAACATGAGTCTAGGGTCCAATGTGGTGGATCGCGTGCGTTCGTTGCCAAAAATTCCGATGCGAGTTTGTGGCACGAACTTTTGCATTAGTTGCACCAGTTCAACCTATTTCGCACTGAGTTTCATGCAGTAACAAAAACAATCCAAAATGCACCCAAACACTACAAAACACACCAATTCATGAGTTTAGCATCCAATGCGGTGGATCGGGTGCGTTCAATACGAAAAACTCTGATGCAATTTCGTGGCACGAACTTCTTCATTAATTGCACTAGTTCAACCCATTTTGCTCCGAGATCCGTGTAGTAACGAAACATTGCCAAATGCACTGAAACACTACAAAATGCTCAGGAACATGAGTTTGGTTCCAATGGGGTGGATCGAGTGCGTTCTTTGCGAAAAATTCTGATGCGACTTTAGGGCACAAACTTGTGCATTAATTGCACCAGTTCAACCCGTTTTGCACCGAGTTTCATGTAGTAATGAAATATTGACAAATGCACCCAATCACTATGAATACGCACCAAAACATGAGTTTAGGGTCCAATGGGGTGGATCGCGTGCGTTCGTTGCCAAAAATTCCGATGCAATCTCATGGCACGAACTTTGCATTAATTGCACCAGTTCAGACTATTTCGCATCGAGTTTCATGCAGTAACGAAACAATCCAAAATGCACCCAAACACTAGAAAATGCACCAACTCATGAGTTTAGCGTCCATTGGGGTGGATCGGGAGCGTTCATTGTGAAAAACTCTGATGCGATTTCATGGCACGAACTACTTCATTAATTGCACCAGTTCAACCCTTTTTGCACCGAGTTCCGTGTAGTAACAAAACATTGCCAAATGCACAGAAACACTATGAAATGATCCAGAAATTGAGTTTGGTTCCAATGGGGTGGATCGACTGCGATCTTTGCAAAAAATTCCGATGCAACTTTAGGGCACAAACTTGTGCATTAATTGCACTAGTTCAACCCGTTTTGCACCGAGTTTCATGTAGTAATGAAACATTGACAAATGCACCCAAACACTATGAAAATGCACCAAAACATGAGTTTAGGGTCCAATGGGGTGGATCACGTGCGTTCATTGCCAAAAATTCCGATGCGAGTTCGTGGCACGAACTTTTGCATTAATTGCACCAGTTCAGCCTATTTCGCACTGAGTTTCATGCAGTAACGAAACAATCAAAATGCACCCAAACACTACAAAACGCACCAATTGATGAGTTTAGCGTCCAATGGGGAGGATCGGGTGTGTTCATTGCAAAAAACTCTGATGCGATTTCGTAGCATGAACATCTTCACTAATTGCACCAGTTCAACCCATTTTGCACCGAGTTCCGTGTAGTAACGAAACCTTGCCAAATGGACCGAAACACTACAAAATGCTCCAGAACATGAGTTTGGTTCCAATGGGGTGGATCGAGTGCGTTCTTTGTAAAAAATACGGATGCGACTTTAGGGCACAAACTTGTGCATTAATTGCACCAGTTTAACCCGTTTTGCATCGAGTTTCATATAATAACGAAACATTGACAAATGCACCCAAACACTATGAAAATGCACCAAAACATGAGTTTAGGGTCAAATGGGGTGGATCGCGTGCGTTCGTTGCCAAAAATTCCGATGCAATCTCGTGGTACGAACTTTGCATTACTTGCACCAGTTCAGCCTATTTCGCATCGAGTTTCATTCAGTAACGAAACAATCCAAAATGCACCCAAACACTACAAAACGCACCAATTCATGAGTTTAGCATCCAATGCGGTGGATCGGGTGCGTTCAATGCGAAAAACTCTGATGCGATTTCGTGGCGCGAACTTCTTCATTAATTGCACTAGTTCAACCCATTTTGCACCGAGTTCCGTGTAGTAAAGAAACATTGCCAAATGCACCGAAACACTACAAAATGCTCCGGAACATGAGTTTGGTTCCAATGGGGTGGATCGAGTGCGTTCTTTGTAAAAAATACCGATGCGACTTTAGGGCACAAACTTGTGCATTAATTGCACCAGTTCAATCCGTTTTGCACCGAGTTTCATGTAATAACGAAACATTGACAAATGCACCCAAACACTATGAAAATGCACCAAAACATGAGTTTAGGGTCAAATGGGGTGGATCGCGTGCGTTCGTTGCCAAAAATTCCGATGCAATCTCGTGGTACGAACTTTGCATTACTTGCACCAGTTCAGCTTATTTCGCATCGAGTTTTATTCAGTAACGAAACAATCCAAAATGAACCCAAACACTACAAAACGCACCAATTCATGAGTTTAGCATCCAATGCGGTGGATCGGGTGCGTTCAATACGAAAAACTCTGATGCAATTTCGTGGCACGAACTTCTTCTTTAATTGCACTAGTTCAACCCATTTTGCTCTGAGTTCCGTGTAGTAACAAAACATTGCCAAATGCACTGAAACACTACAAAATGCTCAAGAACATGAGTTTGGTTCCAATGGGGTGGATCGAGTGCGTTCTTTGCGAAAAATTCTGATGCGACTTTAGGGCACAAACTTGTGCATTAATTGCACCAGTTCAACCCGTTTTGCACCGAGTTTCATGTAGTAATGAAATATTGACAAATGCACCCAAACACTATGAATACGCACCAAAACATGAGTTTAGGGTCCAATGGGGTGGATCGCGTGCGTTCGTTGCCAAAAATTCCGATGCAATCTCATGGCACGAACTTTGCATTAATTGCACCAGTTCAGACTATTTCGCATCGAGTTTCATGCAGTAACGAAACAATCCAAAATGCACCCAAACACTAGAAAATGCACCAATTCATGAGTTTAGCGTCCATTGGGGTGGATCGGGAGCGTTCATTGTGAAAAACTCTGATGCGATTTCATGGCACGAACTACTTCATTAATTGCACCAGTTCAACCCTTTTTGCACCGAGTTCCGTGTAGTAACAAAACATTGCCAAATGCACCGAAACACTATGAAATGATCCAGAAATTGAGTTTGGTTCCAATGGGGTGGATCGACTGCGATCTTTGCAAAAAATTCCGATGCAACTTTAGGGCACAAACTTGTGCATTAATTGCACTAGTTCAACCCGTTTTGCGCCGAGTTTCATGTAGTAATGAAACATTGACAAATGCACTGAAACACTACAAATGCTCCGGAACATGAGTTTGGTTCCAATGGGGTGGATTGAGTGCGTTCTTTGCAAAAAATTATGATGCGACTTTATGGCACAAACTTGTGCATTAATTGCACCAGTTCAACCCGTTTTGCACCGAGTTTCATGTAGTAACGAAACAATAACAAATGCACCCAAACACTACGAAAAAGCACCAAAACATGAGTCTAGGGTCCAATGTGGTGGATCGCGTGCGTTCGTTGCCAAAAATTCCGATGCGAGTTTGTGGCACGAACTTTTGCATTAGTTGCACCAGTTCAGCCTATTTCGCACTGAGTTTCATGCAGTAACAAAAACAATCCAAAATGCACCCAAACACTACAAAACACACCAATTCATGAGTTTAGCATCCAATGCGGTGGATCGGGTGCGTTCAATACGAAAAACTCTGATGCAATTTCGTGGCACGAACTTCTTCATTAATTGCACTAGTTCAACCCATTTTGCTCCGAGATCCGTGTAGTAACGAAACATTGCCAAATGCACTGAAACACTACAAAATGCTCAGGAACATGAGTTTGGTTCCAATGGGGTGGATCGAGTGCGTTCTTTGCGAAAAATTCTGATGCGACTTTAGGGCACAAACTTGTGCATTAATTGCACCAGTTCAACCCGTTTTGCACCGAGTTTCATGTAGTAATGAAATATTGACAAATGCACCCAAACACTATGAATACGCACCAAAACATGAGTTTAGGGTCCAATGGGGTGGATCGCGTGCGTTCGTTGCCAAAAATTCCGATGCAATCTCATGGCACGAACTTTGCATTAATTGCACCAGTTCAGACTATTTCGCATCGAGTTTCATGCAGTAACGAAACAATCCAAAATGCACCCAAACACTAGAAAATGCACCAATTCATGAGTTTAGCGTCCATTGGGGTGGATCGGGAGCGTTCATTGTGAAAAACTCTGATGCGATTTCATGGCACGAACTACTTCATTAATTGCACCAGTTCAACCCTTTTTGCACCGAGTTCCGTGTAGTAACAAAACATTGCCAAATGCACAGAAACACTATGAAATGATCCAGAAATTGAGTGTGGTTCCAATGGGGTGGATCGACTGCGATCTTTGCAAAAAATTCCGATGCAACTTTAGGGCACAAACTTGTGCAATAATTGCACTAGTTCAACCCGTTTTGCACCGAGTTTCATGTAGTAATGAAACATTGACAAATGCACCCAAACACTATGAAAATGCACCAAAACATGAGTTTAGGGTCCAATGGGGTGGATCACGTGCGTTCATTGCCAAAAATTCCGATGCGAGTTCGTGGCACGAACTTTTGCATTAATTGCACCAGTTCAGCCTATTTCGCACTGAGTTTCATGCAGTAACGAAACAATCCAAAATGCACCCAAACACTACAAAACGCACCAATTGATGAGTTTAGCGTCCAATGGGGAGGATCGGGTGTGTTCATTGCAAAAAACTCTGATGCGATTTCGTGGCATGAACATCTTCACTAATTGCACCAGTTCAACCCATTTTGCACCGAGTTCCGTGTAGTAACGAAACCTTGCCAAATGGACCGAAACACTACAAAATGCTCCAGAACATGAGTTTGGTTCCAATGGGGTGGATCGAGTGCGTTCTTTGTAAAAAATACGGATGCGACTTTAGGGCACAAACTTGTGCATTAATTGCACCAGTTTAACCCGTTTTGCACCGAGTTTCATATAATAACGAAACATTGACAAATGCACCCAAACACTATGAAAATGCACCAAAACATGAGTTTAGGGTCAAATGGGGTGGATCGCGTGCGTTCGTTGCCAAAAATTCCGATGCAATCTCGTGGTACGAACTTTGCATTACTTGCACCAGTTCAGCCTATTTCGCATCGAGTTTCATTCAGTAACGAAACAATCCAAAATGCACCCAAACACTACAAAACGCACCAATTCATGAGTTTAGCATCCAATGCGGTGGATCGGGTGCGTTCAATGCGAAAAACTCTGATGCGATTTCGTGGCACGAACTTCTTCAGTAATTGCACTAGTTCAACCCATTTTGCACCGAGTTCCGTGTAGTAACGAAACATTGCCAAATGCACCGAAACACTACAAATGCTCCGGAACATGAGTTTGGTTCCAATGGGGTGGATCGAGTGCGTTCTTTGTAAAAAATACCGATGCGACTTAGGGCACAAACTTGTGCATTAATTGCACCAGTTCAATCCGTTTTGCACCGAGTTTCATGTAATAACGAAACATTGACAAATGCACCCAAACACTATGAAAATGCACCCAAACATGAGTTTAGGGTCAAATGGGGTGGATCGCGTGCGTTCGTTGCCAAAAATTCCGATGCAATCTCGTGGTACGAACTTTGCATTACTTGCACCAGTTCAGCTTATTTCGCATCGAGTTTTATTCAGTAACGAAACAATCCAAAATGAACCCAAACACTACAAAACGCAGCAATTCATGAGTTTAGCATCCAATGCGTGGATCGGTGCGTTCAATACGAAAAACTCTGATGCAATTTCGTGGCACGAACTTCTTCTTTAATTGCACTAGTTCAACCCATTTTGCTCTGAGTTCCGTGTAGTAACGAAACATTGCCAAATGCACTGAAACACTACAAAATGCTCAAGAACATGAGTTTGTTCCAATGGGGTGGATCGAGTGCGTTCTTTGCGAAAAAATTCTGATGCGACTTTAGGGCACAAACTTGTGCATTAATTGCACCAGTTCAACCCGTTTTGCACCGAGTTTCATGTAGTAATGAAATATTGACAAATGCACCCAAACACTAGTGAATACGCACCAAAACATGAGTTTAGGGTCCAATGGGTGGATCGCGTGCGTTCGTTGCCAAAAATTCCGATGCAATCTCATGCACGAACTTTGCATTAATTGCCACCAGTTCAGACTATTCGCATCGAGTTTCATGCAGTAACAAAACAATCCAAAATGCACCCAAACACTAGAAAATGCACCAATTCATGAGTTAGCGTCCATTGGGGTGGATCGGGAGCGTTCATTGTGAAAAACTCTGATGCGATTTCATGGCACGAACTACTTCATTAATTGCACCAGTTCATCCCTTTTTTGCACCGAGTTCCGTGTAGTAACAAACATTGCCAAATGCACCGAAACACTATGAAATGATCCAGAAATTGAGTTTTGGTTCCAATGGGGTGGCTCGACTGCGATCTTTGCAAAAAATTCCGATGCAACTTTAGGGCACAAACTGTGCATTAATTGCACTAGTTCAACCCGTTTTGCGCCGAGTTTCATGTATAATGAAACATTGACAAATGCACCCAAACACTATTAAAATGCACAAAACATGAGTTTAGGGGCCAATGGGGTGGATCACGTGCGTTCATTGCCAAAAATTCCGATGGCGAGTTCGTGGCACGAACTTTTGCATTAAATGCTCCAGTTCAGCCTATTTCGCACCGAGTTTCATGCAGTAATGAACAATCCAAAATGCACCCAAACACTACAAAACACACCAATTGATGAGTTTAGCGTCCAATGGGGAGGATCGGGTGCGTTCTTTGCAAAAAATCTATGCGATTTGGCACAAACTTCATTAATTGCACCAGTTCAACCATTTTGCACCGAGTTTCCGTGTAGTAACGAAACATTGCCAAATGCACCGAAACACTAAAATGCACCAAACATGAGTTTGGTTCCAATGGGGTGGATCGAGTGCGTTCTTTGCCAAAAATTCCGATGCGACTTTAGGGCACAACTTGTGCATTAATTGCACCAGTTCAACCCGTTTTCGCACGAGTTTCATGTAGTAACGAAACATCAAATGCACCCAAACACTATGAAAATGCACCAACATGAGTTTAGGGTCCAATGGGTGGATCGCGTGCGTTCGTTGCCAAAAATTGATGCAATCGTGGCACGAACTTTGCATTAATTGCACCAGTTCAACCTATTCGCTTCGAGTTTCATAGTAACGAAACAATCCAAATGCACCCAAACACTACAAAAGCACCAATTCATGAGTTTAGGTCCAATGGGGTGGATCGGGTGCGTTCTTGAAAAACTCTGATGCATTTAGGGCACAACTTCTTCATTAATTGCACTAACACCTTTTTCCGAGTTCCGTGTAGTAAAACATTGCAAATGCACCCAAACACTACAAAATGCTCCAAACATGAGTTTGGTCCAATGGGGTGGATCGAGTGCGTTCTTGCCAAAAATTCCGATGCGACTTGGCACGAACTTGCATTAATTGCACCAGTTCAACCTATTTGCACCGAGTTTCATGTAGTAATGAAACATCAAATGCACCCAAACACTATGAAACGCACCAAAACATGAGTTTAGGGTCCAATGGGGTGGATCGGGCGTTCGTTGCCAAAAATTCCGATGCAATTCATGGCACGAACTTTGCATTA
>NW_024376637.1:0-35765 GCF_016808335.1 Panicum virgatum
CCCCATTGGATCCAAACTCATGTTTGGGAGCATTTCGGAGTGTTTCGGTGCATTTGGCAATGTTTCGTTACTACAAAACGGAACTCGGTGCACAATGGGTTGAACCTGGTGCAATTAATGGACAAGTTTGTGCCATTAAGTCGCATTGGAATTTTTCGCAACGAACGCACCCGATCCACCCTATTGGACCCTGAACTCAAGTATTGGTTTGTTTCATACTGGTTGGGTGCATTTGGATTTGGTTCGTTACTGCACGAAACTCGGTGCAGAACGGATTGAACTAGTGCAATTAATGAAGAAGTTCGTGCCATGAAATTGCATCAGAGTTTTTCGGCAATGAACGCACCCGATCCAGCCCATTGGACGCTAAACTCATGAACTTGGTGTGTTTTGTAGTGGTTTGGGTGCATTTTGATTGTTTCGTTACTGCATGAAACTTGGTGCGAAATAGGCTTAACTGGTGCAATTAATGCAAAAGTTCGAGCCACGAACTCGCATCGGAATTCTGGCAACGAACGCACAAGATCCACCCCATTGGACCCTAAAACTCATGTTTTGGTGCGTTTTCCGTAGTGTTTGGGTTGCATTTGTCAATGTTTCGTTGACTACATGAAACTCGGTGGCAAAAACGGGTTGAACTGGTGCAATTAATGCACAAGTTTGTGCCATAAAGTCGCATCGGAATTTTTCGCAAAGAACGCACTCGATCCACCCCATTGGAATCCAAACTCATGTTCTGGAGCATTCGTAGTGTTTCGGTGCATTTGGCAATGTTTCGTTACTACACGGAACTCGGTGCACAATGGGTTGAACTGGTGCAATTAATGGACAAGTTTGTGCCATTAAGTCGCATTGGAATTTTTCGCAACGAACGCACCCGATCCACCCCATTGGAACCTAAACTCAATTATTGGTTTGTTTCGTAATGTTTCGGTGCATTTTGGATTTGTTTTGTTACTCTGCACGAAACTTGGTGCAAAACGGATTGAACTAGTGCAATTAATGAAGAAGTTCGTGCCACGAAATCACATCAGAGTTTTTCGCAATGAACGCACCCGATCCAGCCCATTGGACGCTAAACTCACTGAATTGGGTGTTTTGTAGTGTTTGGGTGCATTTTGGGATTGTTTCGTTACTGCATGAAACTCGGTGCGAAAATAGGCTAACTGTGGCAATTAATGCAAAAGTTCGAGCCACGAACCGCATCGGAATTCTGGCAACGAACGCACTCGATCCACCCCATTGGACCCTAAACTCATGTTTTGGTGGCGTTTTCGTAGTGTTTGGGTGCATTTGTCAATGTTTCGTTACTACATGAAACTCGGTACAAAACGGGTTGAACTGGTGCAATTAATGCACAAGTTTGTGCCATAAAGTCGCATCGGAATTTTTCGCAAAGAACGCACTCGATCCACCCCATTGGATCCAAACTCATGTTCTGGAGCATTTCGTAGTGTTTCGGTGCATTTGGCAATGTTCGTTACTACACGGAACTCGGTGCACAATGGGTTGAACTGGTGCAATTAATGGACAAGTTTGTGCCATTAAGTCGCATTGGAATTTTTCGCAACGAACGCACCCGATCCACCCTATTGGACCCTGAACTCAAGTATTGGTTTGTTTCATACTGGTTGGGTGCATTTTGGATTTGGTTCGTTACTGCACGAAACTCGGTGCAGAACGGATTGAACTAGTGCAATTAATGAAGAAGTTCGTGCCATGAAATTGCATCAGAGTTTTTCGCAATGAACGCACCCGATCCAGCCCATTGGACGCTAAACTCATGAACTGGTGTGTTTTGTAGTGTTTGGGTGCATTTTTGATTGTTTCGTTACTGCATGAAACTTGGTGCGAAATAGGCTGAACTGGTGCAATTAATGCAAAAGTTCGAGCTACGAACTCGCATCGGAATTCTGGCAACGAACGCACTCGATCCGCCCCATTGGACCCTAAACTCATGTTTGGTGCGTTTTCGTAGTGTTTGGGTGCATTTGTCAATGTTTCGTTACTATATGAAACTCGGTGCAAAACGGGTTGAACTGGTGCAATTAATGGACAAGTTTGTGCCACTAAGTCGCATTGGAATTTTTCGCAACGAACGCACCCGATCCACCCCATTGGACCCTAAACTCAAGTATTGGTTTGTTTCGTAATGTTTCGGTGCATTTTGGATTTGTTTTGTTACTGCACGAAACTTGGTGCAAAACGGATTGAACTAGTGCAATTAATGAAGAAGTTCGTGCCACGAAATCGCATCAGAGTTTTTCGCAATGAACGCACCCGATCCACCCCCTCAATGAATTGGTGCGTTTGTAGTGGTTGGGAGTATTTTGGATTGTTTCGTTACTGCATGAAACTCGGTAAGAAATAGGCTGAACTGGTGCAATTAATGCAAAAGTTCGAGCCACGAACTCGCATTCGGAATTTCTGGCAAAGAACGCACACGATCCACCCTATTGGACCCTAAACTCATGTTTTGGTGCGTTTTCGTAGTGTTTGGGTGCATTTGTCAATGTTTCGTTGCTACATGAAACACGGTGCAAAACGGGTTGAACTGGTGCAATTAATGCACAAGTTTGTGCCATAAAGCCGCATCGGAATTTTTCGCAAAGAACACACTCGATCCACCCCATTGTATCCAAACTCATGTTCTGGAGCACTCCGTAGTGTTTCGGTGCATTTGGCAATGTTTCGTTACTACACGGAACTCGGTGCACAATGGGTTGAACTGGTGCAATTAATGGACAAGTTTGTGCCATTAAGTCGCATTGGAATTTTTCTCAACGAACGCACCCGATCCACCCCATTGGACGCTAAACTCAATTATTGGTTTGTTTCGGAATGTTTCGGTGCATTTTGGATTTGTTTTGTTACTGCACGAAACTTGGTGCAAAACGGATTGAACTAGTGCAATTAATGAAGAAGTTCGATGCCACGAAATCACATCAGAGTTTTTCGCAACGAACGCACCCGATCCACCCCATTGGACCCTGAACTCAAGTATTGATTTGTTTCATACTGTTTGGGTGCATTTTGGATTTGTTTCGTTACTACACGAAACTCGGTGCAGAACGGATTGAACTAGTGCAATTAATGAAGAAGTTCGTGCCATGAAATTGCATCAGAGTTTTTCGCAATGAACGCACCCGATCCAGCCCATTGGACGCTAAACTCATGAATTGGTGTGTTTTGTAGTGTTTGGGTGCATTTTGGATTGTTTCGTTACTGCATGAAACTCGGTGCGAAATAGGCTAAACTGGTGCAATTAATGCAAAAGTTCGAGCCACGAACTCGCATCGGAATTCTGGCAACGAACGCACTCGATCCACCCCATTGGACCCTAAACTCATGTTTTGGTGCGTTTTCGTAGTGTTTGGGTGCATTTGTCAATGTTTCGTTACTACATGAAACTCGGTACAAAACGGGTTGAACTGGTGCAATTAATGCACAAGTTTGTGCCATAAAGTCGCATCGGAATTTTTCGCAAAGAACGCACTCGATCCACCCCATTGGATCCAAACTCATGTTCTGGAGCATTTCGTAGTGTTTCGGTGCATTTGGCAATGTTTCGTTACTACACGGAACTCGGTGCACAATGGGTTGAACTGGTGCAATTAATGGACAAGTTTGTGCCATTAAGTCGCATTGGAATTTTTCTCAACGAACGCACCCGATCCACCCCATTGGACCTAAACTCAATTATTGGTTTGTTTCGTAATGTTTCGGTGCATTTTGGATTTGTTTTGTTACTGCACGAAACTTGGTGCAAAACGGATTGAACTAGTGCAATTAATGAAGAAGTTCGTGCCACGAAATCATCAGAGTTTTTCGCAACGAACGCACCCGATCCACCCCATTGGACCCTGAACTCAAGTATTGATTTGTTTCATACTGTTTGGGTGCATTTTGGATTTGTTTCGTTACTACACGAAACTCGGTGCAGAACGGATTGAACTAGTGCAATTAATGAAGAAGTTCGTGCCATGAAATTGCATCAGAGTTTTCGCAATGAACGCACCCGATCCACCCATTGGACGCTAAACTCATGAATTGGTGTGTTTTGTAGTGTTTGGGTGCATTTTGGATTGTTTCGTTACTGCATGAAACTCGGTGCGAAATAGGCTAAACTGGTGCAATTAATGCAAAAGTTCGAGCCACGAACTCGCATCGGAATTCTGGCAACGAACGCACTCGATCCACCCCATTGGACCCTAAACTCATGTTTTGGTGCGTTTTCGTAGTGTTTGGGTGCATTTGTCAATGTTTCGTTACTACATGAAACTCGGTACAAAACGGGTTGAACTGGTGCAATTAATGCACAAGTTTGTGCCATAAAGTCGCATCGGAATTTTTCGCAAAGAACGCACTCGATCCACCCCATTGGATCCAAACTCATGTTCTGGAGCATTTCGTAGTGTTTCGGTGCATTTGGCAATGTTTCGTTACTACACGGAACTCGGTGCACAATGGGTTGAACTGGTGCAATTAATGGACAAGTTTGTGCCATTAAGTCGCATTGGAATTTTTCGCAACGAACGCACCCGATCCACCCTATTGGACCCTGAACTCAAGTATTGGTTTGTTTCATACTGGTTGGGTGCATTTTGGATTTGGTTCGTTACTGCACGAAACTCGGTGCAGAACGGATTGAACTAGTGCAATTAATGAAGAAGTTCGTGCCATGAAATTGCATCAGAGTTTTTCGCAATGAACGCACCCGATCCAGCCCATTGGACGCTAAACTCATGAATTGGTATGTTTGTAGTGTTTGGGTGCATTTTGGATTGTTTCGTTACTGCATGAAACTCGGTGCGAAATAGGCTAAACTGGTGCAATTAATGCAAAAGTTCGAGCCACGAACTCGCATCGGAATTCTGGCAACGAACGCACTCGATCCACCCCATTGGTACCCTAAACTCATGTTTTGGTGCGTTTTCGTAGTGTTTGGGTGCATTTGTCAATGTTTCGTTGCTACATGAAACACGGTGCAAAACGGGTTGAACTGGTGCAATTAATGCACAAGTTTGTGCCATAAAGTCGCATCGGAATTTTTCGCAAAGAACGCACTCGATCCACCCCATTGGATCCAAACTAATGTTCTGGAGCATTTCGTAGTGCTTCGGTGCATTTGGCAATGTTTCGTTACTACACGGAACTCGGTGCACAATGGGTTGAACTGGTGCAATTAATGGACAAGTTTGTGCCATTAAGTCGCATTGGAATTTTTCTCAACGAACGCACCCGATCCACCCCATTGGACGCTAAACTCAATTATTGGTTTGTTTCGTAATGTTTCGGTGCATTTTGGATTTGTTTTGTTACTGCACGAAACTTGGTGCAAAACGGATTGAACTAGTGCAATTAATGAAGAAGTTCGTGCCACGAAATCACATCAGAGTTTTTCGCAACGAACGCACCCGATCCACCCCATTGGACCCTGAACTCAAGTATTGATTTGTTTCATACTGTTTGGGTGCATTTTGGATTTGTTTCGTTACTACACGAAACTCGGTGCAGAACGGATTGAACTAGTGCAATTAATGAAGAAGTTCGTGCCATGAAATTGCATCAGAGTTTTTCGCAATGAACGCACCCGATCCAGCCCATTGGACGCTAAACTCATGAATTGGTGTGTTTTGTAGTGTTTGGGTGCATTTTGGATTGTTTCGTTACTGCATGAAACTCGGTGCGAAATAGGCTAAACTGGTGCAATTAATGCAAAAGTTCGAGCCACGAACTCGCATCGGAATTCTGGCAACGAACGCACTCGATCCACCCCATTGGACCCTAAACTCATGTTTTGGTGCGTTTTCGTAGTGTTTGGGTGCATTTGTCAATGTTTCGTTACTACATGAAACTCGGTACAAAACGGGTTGAACTGGTGCAATTAATGCACAAGTTTGTGCCATAAAGTCGCATCGGAATTTTTCGCAAAGAACGCACTCGATCCACCCCATTGGATCCAAACTCATGTTCTGGAGCATTTCGTAGTGTTTCGGTGCATTTGGCAATGTTTCGTTACTACACGGAACTCGGTGCACAATGGGTTGAACTGGTGCAATTAATGGACAAGTTTGTGCCATTAAGTCGCATTGGAATTTTTCGCAACGAACGCACCCGATCCACCCTATTGGACCCTGAACTCAAGTATTGGTTTGTTTCATACTGGTTGGGTGCATTTTGGATTTGGTTCGTTACTGCACGAAACTCGGTGCAGAACGGATTGAACTAGTGCAATTAATGAAGAAGTTCGTGCCATGAAATTGCATCAGAGTTTTTCGCAATGAACGCACCCGATCCAGCCCATTGGACGCTAAACTCATGAACTGGTGTGTTTTGTAGTGTTTGGGTGCATTTTTGATTGTTTCGTTACTGCATGAAACTTGGTGCGAAATAGGCTGAACTGGTGCAATTAATGCAAAAGTTCGAGCTACGAACTCGCATCGGAATTCTGGCAACGAACGCACTCGATCCACCCCATTGGACCCTAAACTCATGTTTGGTGCGTTTTCGTAGTGTTTGGGTGCATTTGTCAATGTTTCGTTACTATATGAAACTCGGTGCAAAACGGGTTGAACTGGTGCAATTAATGGACAAGTTTGTGCCACTAAGTCGCATTGGAATTTTTCGCAACGAACGCACCCGATCCACCCCATTGGACCCTAAACTCAAGTATTGGTTTGTTTCGAATGTTTCGGTGCATTTTGGATTTGTTTTGTTACTGCACGAAACTTGGTGCAAAACGGATTGAACTAGTGCAATTAATGAAGTTCGTGCCACGAAATCGCATCAGAGTTTTTCGCAATGAACGCACCCGATCCACCCCATGAATTGGTGCGTTTTGTAGTGGTTGGGATTTGGATTGTTTCGTTACTGCATGAAACTCGGTGAATAGGCTGAACTGGTGCAATTAATGCAAAAGTTTCGCCACGAACTCGCTTCGGAATTTCTGCAACGAACGCACATCCACCCATTGGACCCTAAACTCATGTTTTTGGTGCGTTTTCGTAGTGTTTGGGTGCATTTGTCAATGTTTCGTTACTACATGAAACTCGGTGCAAAACGGTTGAACTGGTGCAATTAATGCACAAGTTTGTGCCATAAACTCGCATCGGAATTTTCGCAAAGAACACACTCGATCCACCCCATTGGACCAAACTCATGTTTGGTCGTAGTTTTTGGTGCATTTGGCAATGTTTCGTTACTACATGAAACTCGGGGCACGGGTTGAACTGGTGCAATTAATGGACAAGTTTGTGCCATTAAGTCGCATTGGAATTTTTCTCAACGAACGCACCCGATCCACCCCATTGGACGCTAAACTCATTATTGGTTTGTTTCGTGTTTCGGTGCATTTTGGATTTGTTTTGTTACTGCACGAAACTTGGTGCAAAACGGATGAACTAGTGCAATTAATGAAGAAGTTTGTGCCATGAAATCATCAGAGTTTTTTCGCAACGAACGCACCCGATCCACCCCATTGGACCTGAAACTCAAGTATTGGTTTGTTTCATACTGTTTGGGTGCATTTTGGATTTGTTTCGTTACTACACGAAACTCGGTGCAAAACGGATTGAACTGTGCAATTAATGAAGAAGTTCGTGCCATGAAATTGCATCAAGTTTTTCGCAATGAACGCACCCGATCCAGCCCATTGGACGCTAAACTCATGTGTGTTTTGTAGTGTTTGGGTGCATTTTGGATTGTTTCGTTACTGCATGAAACTCGGTGCGAAATAGGCTAAACTGGTGCAATTAATGCAAAAGTTCGAGCCACGAACTCGCATCGGAATTCTGGCAACGAACGCACTCGATCCACCCCATTGGACCCTAAACTCATGTTTTGGTGCGTTTTCGTAGTGTTTGGGTGCATTTGTCAATGTTTCGTTACTACATGAAACTCGGTACAAAACGGGTTGAACTGGTGCAATTAATGCACAAGTTTGTGCCATAAAGTCGCATCGGAATTTTTCGCAAAGAACGCACTCGATCCACCCCATTGGATCCAAACTCATGTTCTGGAGCATTTCGTAGTGTTTCGGTGCATTTGGCAATGTTTCGTTACTACACGGAACTCGGTGCACAATGGGTTGAACTGGTGCAATTAATGGACAAGTTTGTGCCATTAAGTCGCATTGGAATTTTTCGCAACGAACGCACCCGATCCACCCCTATTGGACCCTGAACTCAAGTATTGGTTTGTTTCAGTACTGTTTCGGTGCATTTTGGATTTGTTTTGTTACTGCACGAAACTTGGTGCAAACGGATTGAACTAGTGCAATTAATGAAGAAGTTCGTGCCACTGAAATCGCATCAGAGTTTTTCGCAATGAACGCACCCGATCCAGCCCATTGGACGCTAAACTCATGAATTGGTGCGTTTTGTAGTGTTTGGGTGCATTTTGGATTGTTTCGTTACTGCATGAAACTCGGTGCGAAATAGGCTGAACTGGTGCAATTAATGCAAAAGTTCGAGCCACGAACTCGCATCGGAATTTCTGGCAACGAACGCACTACGATCCACCCCATTGGACCCTAAACTCATGTTTTGGTGCGTTTTCGTAGTGTTTGGGTGCATTTGTCAATGTTTCGTTGCTACATGAAACACGGTGCAAAACGGGTTGAACTGGTGCAATTAATGCACAAGTTTGTGCCATAAAGTCGCATCGGAATTTTTCGCAAAGAACGCACTCGATCCACCCCATTGGATCCAAACTCATGTTCTGGAGCACTCCGTAGTGTTTCGGTGCATTTGGCAATGTTTCGTTACTACACGGAACTCGGTGCACAATGGGTTGAACTGGTGCAATTAATGGACAAGTTTGTGCCATTAAGTCGCATTGGAATTTTTCTCAACGAACGCACCCGATCCACCCCATTGGACGCTAAACTCAATTATTGGTTTGTTTCGTAATGTTTCGGTGCATTTTGGATTTGTTTTGTTACTGCACGAAACTTGGTGCAAAACGGATTGAACTAGTGCAATTAATGAAGAAGTTCGTGCCACGAAATCACATCAGAGTTTTTCGCAACGAACGCACCCGATCCACCCCATTGGACCCTGAACTCAAGTATTGATTTGTTTCATACTGTTTGGGTGCATTTTGGATTTGTTTCGTTACTACACGAAACTCGGTGCAGAACGGATTGAACTAGTGCAATTAATGAAGAAGTTCGTGCCATGAAATTGCATCAGAGTTTTTCGCAATGAACGCACCCGATCCAGCCCATTGGACGCTAAACTCATGAATTGGTGTGTTTTGTAGTGTTTGGGTGCATTTTGGATTGTTTCGTTACTGCATGAAACTCGGTGCGAAATAGGCTAAACTGGTGCAATTAATGCAAAAGTTCGAGCCACGAACTCGCATCGGAATTCTGGCAACGAACGCACTCGATCCACCCCATTGGACCCTAAACTCATGTTTTGGTGCGTTTTCGTAGTGTTTGGGTGCATTTGTCAATGTTTCGTTACTACATGAAACTCGGTACAAAACGGGTTGAACTGGTGCAATTAATGCACAAGTTTGTGCCATAAAGTCGCATCGGAATTTTTCGCAAAGAACGCACTCGATCCACCCCATTGGATCCAAACTCATGTTCTGGAGCATTTCGTAGTGTTTCGGTGCATTTGGCAATGTTTCGTTACTACACGGAACTCGGTGCACAATGGGTTGAACTGGTGCAATTAATGGACAAGTTTGTGCCATTAAGTCGCATTGGAATTTTTCGCAACGAACGCACCCGATCCACCCTATTGGACCCTGAACTCAAGTATTGGTTTGTTTCATACTGGTTGGGTGCATTTTGGATTTGGTTCGTTACTGCACGAAACTCGGTGCAGAACGGATTGAACTAGTGCAATTAATGAAGAAGTTCGTGCCATGAAATTGCATCAGAGTTTTTCGCAATGAACGCACCCGATCCAGCCCATTGGACGCTAAACTCATGAACTGGTGTGTTTTGTAGTGTTTGGGTGCATTTTTGATTGTTTCGTTACTGCATGAAACTTGGTGCGAAATAGGCTGAACTGGTGCAATTAATGCAAAAGTTCGAGCTACGAACTCGCATCGGAATTCTGGCAACGAACGCACTCGATCCACCCCATTGGACCCTAAACTCATGTTTGGTGCGTTTTCGTAGTGTTTGGGTGCATTTGTCAATGTTTCGTTACTATATGAAACTCGGTGCAAAACGGGTTGAACTGGTGCAATTAATGGACAAGTTTGTGCCACTAAGTCGCATTGGAATTTTTCGCAACGAACGCACCCGATCCACCCCATTGGACCCTAAACTCAAGTATTGGTTTGTTTCGTAATGTTTGGGTGCATTTTGGATTTGTTTTATTATTGCACGAAACTTGGTACAAAACGGATTGAACTAGTGCAATTAATGAAGAAGTTCATGCCACGAAATCGCATTGGAATTTTTCGCAACGAATGCACCCGATCCACCCCATTGGACCCTAAACTCAAGTATTGGTTTGTTTCGTAATGTTTCGGTGCATTTTGGATTTGTTTTGTTACTGCACGAAACTTGGTGCAAAACGGATTGAACTAGTGCAATTAATGAAGAAGTTCGTGCCACGAAATCGCATCAGAGTTTTTCGCAATGAACGCACCCGATCCACCCCATTGGACTATAAACTCATGAATTGGTGCGTTTTGTAGTGGTTGGGAGTATTTTGGATTGTTTCGTTACTGCATGAAACTCGGTAAGAAATAGGCTGAACTGGTGCAATTAATGCAAAAGTTCGAGCCACGAACTCGCATCGGAATTTCTGGCAAAGAACGCACACGATCCACCCTATTGGACCCTAAACTCATGTTTTGGTGCGTTTTCGTAGTGTTTGGGTGCATTTGTCAATGTTTCGTTGCTACATGAAACACGGTGCAAAACGGGTTGAACTGGTGCAATTAATGCACAAGTTTGTGCCATAAAGCCGCATCGGAATTTTTCGCAAAGAACACACTCGATCCACCCCATTGTATCCAAACTCATGTTCTGGAGCACTCCGTAGTGTTTCGGTGCATTTGGCAATGTTTCGTTACTACACGGAACTCGGTGCACAATGGGTTGAACTGGTGCAATTAATGGACAAGTTTGTGCCATTAAGTCGCATTGGAATTTTTCTCAACGAACGCACCCGATCCACCCCATTGGACGCTAAACTCAATTATTGGTTTGTTTCGTAATGTTTCGGTGCATTTTGGATTTGTTTTGTTACTGCACGAAACTTGGTGCAAAACGGATTGAACTAGTGCAATTAATGAAGAAGTTCGTGCCACGAAATCACATCAGAGTTTTTCGCAACGAACGCACCCGATCCACCCCATTGGACCCTGAACTCAAGTATTGATTTGTTTCATACTGTTTGGGTGCATTTTGGATTTGTTTCGTTACTACACGAAACTCGGTGCAGAACGGATTGAACTAGTGCAATTAATGAAGAAGTTCGTGCCATGAAATTGCATCAGAGTTTTTCGCAATGAACGCACCCGATCCAGCCCATTGGACGCTAAACTCATGAATTGGTGTGTTTTGTAGTGTTTGGGTGCATTTTGGATTGTTTCGTTACTGCATGAAACTCGGTGCGAAATAGGCTAAACTGGTGCAATTAATGCAAAAGTTCGAGCCACGAACTCGCATCGGAATTCTGGCAACGAACGCACTCGATCCACCCCATTGGACCCTAAACTCATGTTTTGGTGCGTTTTCGTAGTGTTTGGGTGCATTTGTCAATGTTTCGTTACTACATGAAACTCGGTACAAAACGGGTTGAACTGGTGCAATTAATGCACAAGTTTGTGCCATAAAGTCGCATCGGAATTTTTCGCAAAGAACGCACTCGATCCACCCCATTGGATCCAAACTCATGTTCTGGAGCATTTCGTAGTGTTTCGGTGCATTTGGCAATGTTTCGTTACTACACGGAACTCGGTGCACAATGGGTTGAACTGGTGCAATTAATGGACAAGTTTGTGCCATTAAGTCGCATTGGAATTTTTCGCAACGAACGCACCCGATCCACCCTATTGGACCCTGAACTCAAGTATTGGTTTGTTTCATACTGGTTGGGTGCATTTTGGATTTGGTTCGTTACTGCACGAAACTCGGTGCAGAACGGATTGAACTAGTGCAATTAATGAAGAAGTTCGTGCCATGAAATTGCATCAGAGTTTTTCGCAATGAACGCACCCGATCCAGCCCATTGGACGCTAAACTCATGAACTGGTGTGTTTTGTAGTGTTTGGGTGCATTTTTGATTGTTTCGTTACTGCATGAAACTTGGTGCGAAATAGGCTGAACTGGTGCAATTAATGCAAAAGTTCGAGCTACGAACTCGCATCGGAATTCTGGCAACGAACGCACTCGATCCACCCCATTGGACCCTAAACTCATGTTTGGTGCGTTTTCGTAGTGTTTGGGTGCATTTGTCAATGTTTCGTTACTATATGAAACTCGGTGCAAAACGGGTTGAACTGGTGCAATTAATGGACAAGTTTGTGCCACTAAGTCGCATTGGAATTTTTCGCAACGAACGCACCCGATCCACCCCATTGGACCCTAAACTCAAGTATTGGTTTGTTTCGTAATGTTTGGGTGCATTTTGGATTTGTTTTATTATTGCACGAAACTTGGTACAAAACGGATTGAACTAGTGCAATTAATGAAGAAGTTCATGCCACGAAATCGCATTGGAATTTTTCGCAACGAATGCACCCGATCCACCCCATTGGACCCTAAACTCAAGTATTGGTTTGTTTCGTAATGTTTCGGTGCATTTTGGATTTGTTTTGTTACTGCACGAAACTTGGTGCAAAACGGATTGAACTAGTGCAATTAATGAAGAAGTTCGTGCCACGAAATCGCATCAGAGTTTTTCGCAATGAACGCACCCGATCCACCCCATTGGACTATAAACTCATGAATTGGTGCGTTTTGTAGTGGTTGGGAGTATTTTGGATTGTTTCGTTACTGCATGAAACTCGGTAAGAAATAGGCTGAACTGGTGCAATTAATGCAAAAGTTCGAGCCACGAACTCGCATCGGAATTTCTGGCAAAGAACGCACACGATCCACCCTATTGGACCCTAAACTCATGTTTTGGTGCGTTTTCGTAGTGTTTGGGTGCATTTGTCAATGTTTCGTTGCTACATGAAACACGGTGCAAAACGGGTTGAACTGGTGCAATTAATGCACAAGTTTGTGCCATAAAGCCGCATCGGAATTTTTCGCAAAGAACACACTCGATCCACCCCATTGTATCCAAACTCATGTTCTGGAGCACTCCGTAGTGTTTCGGTGCATTTGGCAATGTTTCGTTACTACACGGAACTCGGTGCACAATGGGTTGAACTGGTGCAATTAATGGACAAGTTTGTGCCATTAAGTCGCATTGGAATTTTTCTCAACGAACGCACCCGATCCACCCCATTGGACGCTAAACTCAATTATTGGTTTGTTTCGTAATGTTTCGGTGCATTTTGGATTTGTTTTGTTACTGCACGAAACTTGGTGCAAAACGGATTGAACTAGTGCAATTAATGAAGAAGTTCGTGCCACGAAATCACATCAGAGTTTTTCGCAACGAACGCACCCGATCCACCCCATTGGACCCTGAACTCAAGTATTGATTTGTTTCATACTGTTTGGGTGCATTTTGGATTTGTTTCGTTACTACACGAAACTCGGTGCAGAACGGATTGAACTAGTGCAATTAATGAAGAAGTTCGTGCCATGAAATTGCATCAGAGTTTTTCGCAATGAACGCACCCGATCCAGCCCATTGGACGCTAAACTCATGAATTGGTGTGTTTTGTAGTGTTTGGGTGCATTTTGGATTGTTTCGTTACTGCATGAAACTCGGTGCGAAATAGGCTAAACTGGTGCAATTAATGCAAAAGTTCGAGCCACGAACTCGCATCGGAATTCTGGCAACGAACGCACTCGATCCACCCCATTGGACCCTAAACTCATGTTTTGGTGCGTTTTCGTAGTGTTTGGGTGCATTTGTCAATGTTTCGTTACTACATGAAACTCGGTACAAAACGGGTTGAACTGGTGCAATTAATGCACAAGTTTGTGCCATAAAGTCGCATCGGAATTTTTCGCAAAGAACGCACTCGATCCACCCCATTGGATCCAAACTCATGTTCTGGAGCATTTCGTAGTGTTTCGGTGCATTTGGCAATGTTTCGTTACTACACGGAACTCGGTGCACAATGGGTTGAACTGGTGCAATTAATGGACAAGTTTGTGCCATTAAGTCGCATTGGAATTTTTCGCAACGAACGCACCCGATCCACCCTATTGGACCCTGAACTCAAGTATTGGTTTGTTTCATACTGGTTGGGTGCATTTTGGATTTGGTTCGTTACTGCACGAAACTCGGTGCAGAACGGATTGAACTAGTGCAATTAATGAAGAAGTTCGTGCCATGAAATTGCATCAGAGTTTTTCGCAATGAACGCACCCGATCCAGCCCATTGGACGCTAAACTCATGAACTGGTGTGTTTTGTAGTGTTTGGGTGCATTTTTGATTGTTTCGTTACTGCATGAAACTTGGTGCGAAATAGGCTGAACTGGTGCAATTAATGCAAAAGTTCGAGCTACGAACTCGCATCGGAATTCTGGCAACGAACGCACTCGATCCACCCCATTGGACCCTAAACTCATGTTTGGTGCGTTTTCGTAGTGTTTGGGTGCATTTGTCAATGTTTCGTTACTATATGAAACTCGGTGCAAAACGGGTTGAACTGGTGCAATTAATGGACAAGTTTGTGCCACTAAGTCGCATTGGAATTTTTCGCAACGAACGCACCCGATCCACCCCATTGGACCCTAAACTCAAGTATTGGTTTGTTTCGTAATGTTTGGGTGCATTTTGGATTTGTTTTATTATTGCACGAAACTTGGTACAAAACGGATTGAACTAGTGCAATTAATGAAGAAGTTCATGCCACGAAATCGCATTGGAATTTTTCGCAACGAATGCACCCGATCCACCCCATTGGACCCTAAACTCAAGTATTGGTTTGTTTCGTAATGTTTCGGTGCATTTTGGATTTGTTTTGTTACTGCACGAAACTTGGTGCAAAACGGATTGAACTAGTGCAATTAATGAAGAAGTTCGTGCCACGAAATCGCATCAGAGTTTTTCGCAATGAACGCACCCGATCCACCCCATTGGACTATAAACTCATGAATTGGTGCGTTTTGTAGTGGTTGGGAGTATTTTGGATTGTTTCGTTACTGCATGAAACTCGGTAAGAAATAGGCTGAACTGGTGCAATTAATGCAAAAGTTCGAGCCACGAACTCGCATCGGAATTTCTGGCAAAGAACGCACACGATCCACCCTATTGGACCCTAAACTCATGTTTTGGTGCGTTTTCGTAGTGTTTGGGTGCATTTGTCAATGTTTCGTTGCTACATGAAACACGGTGCAAAACGGGTTGAACTGGTGCAATTAATGCACAAGTTTGTGCCATAAAGCCGCATCGGAATTTTTCGCAAAGAACACACTCGATCCACCCCATTGTATCCAAACTCATGTTCTGGAGCACTCCGTAGTGTTTCGGTGCATTTGGCAATGTTTCGTTACTACACGGAACTCGGTGCACAATGGGTTGAACTGGTGCAATTAATGGACAAGTTTGTGCCATTAAGTCGCATTGGAATTTTTCTCAACGAACGCACCCGATCCACCCCATTGGACGCTAAACTCAATTATTGGTTTGTTTCGGAATGTTTCGGTGCATTTTGGATTTGTTTTGTTACTGCACGAAACTTGGTGCAAAACGGATTGAACTAGTGCAATTAATGAAGAAGTTCGTGCCACGAAATCACATCAGAGTTTTTCGCAACGAACGCACCCGATCCACCCCATTGGACCCTGAAC
This sequence comes from Panicum virgatum, assembly GCF_016808335.1. Lineage (NCBI taxonomy): Eukaryota > Viridiplantae > Streptophyta > Magnoliopsida > Poales > Poaceae > Panicum > Panicum virgatum. The sequence goes on from NW_024376637.1 coordinate 15,900, forward strand.
TCAAGTATTGATTTGTTTCATACTGTTTGGGTGCATTTTGGATTTGTTTCGTTACTACACGAAACTCGGTGCAGAACGGATTGAACTAGTGCAATTAATGAAGAAGTTCGTGCCATGAAATTGCATCAGAGTTTTTCGCAATGAACGCACCCGATCCAGCCCATTGGACGCTAAACTCATGAATTGGTGTGTTTTGTAGTGTTTGGGTGCATTTTGGATTGTTTCGTTACTGCATGAAACTCGGTGCGAAATAGGCTAAACTGGTGCAATTAATGCAAAAGTTCGAGCCACGAACTCGCATCGGAATTCTGGCAACGAACGCACTCGATCCACCCCATTGGACCCTAAACTCATGTTTTGGTGCGTTTTCGTAGTGTTTGGGTGCATTTGTCAATGTTTCGTTACTACATGAAACTCGGTACAAAACGGGTTGAACTGGTGCAATTAATGCACAAGTTTGTGCCATAAAGTCGCATCGGAATTTTTCGCAAAGAACGCACTCGATCCACCCCATTGGATCCAAACTCATGTTCTGGAGCATTTCGTAGTGTTTCGGTGCATTTGGCAATGTTTCGTTACTACACGGAACTCGGTGCACAATGGGTTGAACTGGTGCAATTAATGGACAAGTTTGTGCCATTAAGTCGCATTGGAATTTTTCGCAACGAACGCACCCGATCCACCCTATTGGACCCTGAACTCAAGTATTGGTTTGTTTCATACTGGTTGGGTGCATTTTGGATTTGGTTCGTTACTGCACGAAACTCGGTGCAGAACGGATTGAACTAGTGCAATTAATGAAGAAGTTCGTGCCATGAAATTGCATCAGAGTTTTTCGCAATGAACGCACCCGATCCAGCCCATTGGACGCTAAACTCATGAACTGGTGTGTTTTGTAGTGTTTGGGTGCATTTTTGATTGTTTCGTTACTGCATGAAACTTGGTGCGAAATAGGCTGAACTGGTGCAATTAATGCAAAAGTTCGAGCTACGAACTCGCATCGGAATTCTGGCAACGAACGCACTCGATCCACCCCATTGGACCCTAAACTCATGTTTGGTGCGTTTTCGTAGTGTTTGGGTGCATTTGTCAATGTTTCGTTACTATATGAAACTCGGTGCAAAACGGGTTGAACTGGTGCAATTAATGGACAAGTTTGTGCCACTAAGTCGCATTGGAATTTTTCGCAACGAACGCACCCGATCCACCCCATTGGACCCTAAACTCAAGTATTGGTTTGTTTCGTAATGTTTGGGTGCATTTTGGATTTGTTTTATTATTGCACGAAACTTGGTACAAAACGGATTGAACTAGTGCAATTAATGAAGAAGTTCATGCCACGAAATCGCATTGGAATTTTTCGCAACGAATGCACCCGATCCACCCCATTGGACCCTAAACTCAAGTATTGGTTTGTTTCGTAATGTTTCGGTGCATTTTGGATTTGTTTTGTTACTGCACGAAACTTGGTGCAAAACGGATTGAACTAGTGCAATTAATGAAGAAGTTCGTGCCACGAAATCGCATCAGAGTTTTTCGCAATGAACGCACCCGATCCACCCCATTGGACTATAAACTCATGAATTGGTGCGTTTTGTAGTGGTTGGGAGTATTTTGGATTGTTTCGTTACTGCATGAAACTCGGTAAGAAATAGGCTGAACTGGTGCAATTAATGCAAAAGTTCGAGCCACGAACTCGCATCGGAATTTCTGGCAAAGAACGCACACGATCCACCCTATTGGACCCTAAACTCATGTTTTGGTGCGTTTTCGTAGTGTTTGGGTGCATTTGTCAATGTTTCGTTGCTACATGAAACACGGTGCAAAACGGGTTGAACTGGTGCAATTAATGCACAAGTTTGTGCCATAAAGCCGCATCGGAATTTTTCGCAAAGAACCACTCGATCCACCCCATTGTATCCAAACTCATTGTTCTGGAGCACTCCGTAGTGTTTCGGTGCATTTGGCAATGTTTCGTTACTACACGGAACTCGGTGCACAATGGGTTGACCTGGTGCAATTATGGACAAGTTTGTGCCATTAAGTCGCATTGGAATTTTTCTCAACGAACGCACCGATCCACCCCATTGGACGCTAAACTCAATTATTGGTTGTTTCGGAATGTTTCGGTGCATTTGGATTTGTTTTGTTACTGCACGAAACTTGGTGCAAAACGGATTGAACTAGTGCAATTAATGAGAAGTTCGTGCCACGAATCACATCAGAGTTTTTCGCAACGAACGCACCCGATCCACCCCATTGGACCCTGAACTCAAGTATTGATTTGTTTCATACGGTTTGGGTGCATTTTGGATTTGTTTCGTTACTACACGAAACTCGGTGCAGAACGGATTGAACTAGTGCAATTAATGAAGAAGTTCGTGCCATGAAATTGCATCAGAGTTTTTCGCAATGAACGCACCCGATCCAGCCCATTGGACGCTAAACTCATGAATTGGTGTGTTTTGTAGTGTTTGGGTGCATTTTGGATTGTTTCGTTACTGCATGAAACTCGGTGCGAAATAGGCTAAACTGGTGCAATTAATGCAAAAGTTCGAGCCACGAACTCGCATCGGAATTCTGGCAACGAACTGCACTCGATCCACCCCATTGGACCCTAAACTCATGTTTTGGTGCGTTTTCGTAGTGTTTGGGTGCATTTGTCAATGTTTCGTTACTACATGAAACTCGGTACAAAACGGGTTGAACTGGTGCAATTAATGCACAAGTTTGTGCCATAAAGTCGCATCGGAATTTTCTGCAACGAACGCACTCGATCCACCCCATTGGATCCCTAAACTCATGTTCTGGAGCATTTCGTAGTGTTTCGGTGCATTTGGCAATGTTTCGTTACTACACGGAACTCGGTGCACAATGGGTTGAACTGGTGCAATTAATGGACAAGTTTGTGCCATTAAGTCGCATTGGAATTTTTCGCAACGAACGCACCCGATCCACCCCTATTGGACCCTGAACTCAAGTATTGGTTTGTTTCATAATGTTTCGGTGCATTTTGGATTTGGTTTCGTTACTGCACGAAACTTGGTGCAGAACGGATTGAACTAGTGCAATTAATGAAGAAGTTCGTGCCACTGAAATCACATCAGAGTTTTTCGCAATGAACGGACCGGATCCAGCCCATTGGACTTTAAACTCATGAATTGGTGTGTTTTGTAGTGTTTGGGTGCATTTTGGATTGTTTCGTTGCTGCATGAAACTCGGTGCGAAATAGGCTCAACTGGTGCAATTAATGCCAAAGTTCGAGCCACGAACTCGCATCGGAATTTCTGGCAACGAACGCACAAGATCCAGCCCATTGGACCCTAAACTCATGTTTTGGTGCGTTTTCGTAGTGTTTGGGTGCATTTGTCAATGTTTCGTTACTACATGAAACTCGGTGCAAAACGGGTTGAACTGGTGCAATTAATGGACAAGTTTGTGCCATTAAGTCGCATTGGAATTTTTTGCAACGAACGCACCCGATCCACCCCATTGGACCCTAAACTCAAGTATTGGTTTGTTTCGTAATGTTTGGGTGCATTTTGGATTTGTTTTGTTATTGCACGAAACTTGGTACAAAACGGATTGAACTAGTGCAATTAATGAAGAAGTTCGTGCCACGAAATCGCATCAGAGTTTTTCGCAATGAATGCACCCGATCCACCCCATTGGACCCTAAACTCAAGTATTGGTTTGTGTCGTAATGTTTGGGTGCATTTTGTATTTGTTTTGTTATTGCACGAAACTTGGTAAAAACGGATTGAACTAGTGCAATTAATGAAGAAGTTTGTGCCACGAAATCGCATCAGAGTTTTTCGCAATGAACGCACCCGATCCACCCCATTGGACTCTAAACTCATGAATTGGTGCGTTTTGTAGTGGTTGGGAGCATTTTGGATTGTTTCGTTACTGCATGAAACTCGGTGGGAAATAGGCTGAACTGGTGCAATTAATGCAAAAGTTCGAGCCACGAACTCGCATCGGAATTTCTGGCAACGAACGCACACGATCCACCCAATTGGACCCTAAACTCATGTTTTGGTGCGTTTTCGTAGTGTTTGGGTGCATTTGTCAATGTTTCGTTGCTACATGAAACTCGGTGCAAAACGGGTTGAACTGGTGCAATTAATGCACAAGTTTGTGCCATAAAGTCGCATCGGAATTTTTCGCAAAGAACACACTCGATCCACCCCATTGTATCCAAACTCATGTTCTGGAGCATTCCGTAGTGTTTCGGTGCATTTGGCAATGTTTCGTTACTACACGGAACTCGGTGCACAATGGGTTGAACTGGTGCAATTAATGGACAAGTTTGTGCCATTAAGTCGCATTGGAATTTTTCTCAACGAACGCACCCGATCCACCCCATTGGACGCTAAACTCAATTATTGGTTTGTTTCGTAATGTTTCGGTGCATTTTGGATTTGTTTTGTTACTGCACGAAACTTGGTGCAAAACGGATTGAACTAGTGCAATTAATGAAGAAGTTCGTGCCACGAAATCACATCAGAGTTTTTCGCAACGAACGCACCCGATCCACCCCATTGGACCCTGAACTCAAGTATTGATTTGTTTCATACTGTTTGGGTGCATTTTGGATTTGTTTCGTTACTACACGAAACTCGGTGCAGAACGGATTGAACTAGTGCAATTAATGAAGAAGTTCGTGCCATGAAATTGCATCAGAGTTTTTCGCAATGAACGCACCCGATCCAGCCCATTGGACGCTAAACTCATGAATTGGTGTGTTTTGTAGTGTTTGGGTGCATTTTGGATTGTTTCGTTACTGCATGAAACTCGGTGCGAAATAGGCTAAACTGGTGCAATTAATGCAAAAGTTCGAGCCACGAACTCGCATCGGAATTCTGGCAACGAACGCACTCGATCCACCCCATTGGACCCTAAACTCATGTTTTGGTGCGTTTTCGTAGTGTTTGGGTGCATTTGTCAATGTTTCGTTACTACATGAAACTCGGTACAAAACGGGTTGAACTGGTGCAATTAATGCACAAGTTTGTGCCATAAAGTCGCATCGGAATTTTTCGCAAAGAACGCACTCGATCCACCCCATTGGATCCAAACTCATGTTCTGGAGCATTTCGTAGTGTTTCGGTGCATTTGGCAATGTTTCGTTACTACACGGAACTCGGTGCACAATGGGTTGAACTGGTGCAATTAATGGACAAGTTTGTGCCATTAAGTCGCATTGGAATTTTTCGCAACGAACGCACCCGATCCACCCTATTGGACCCTGAACTCAAGTATTGGTTTGTTTCATACTGGTTGGGTGCATTTTGGATTTGGTTCGTTACTGCACGAAACTCGGTGCAGAACGGATTGAACTAGTGCAATTAATGAAGAAGTTCGTGCCATGAAATTGCATCAGAGTTTTTCGCAATGAACGCACCCGATCCAGCCCATTGGACGCTAAACTCATGAACTGGTGTGTTTTGTAGTGTTTGGGTGCATTTTTGATTGTTTCGTTACTGCATGAAACTTGGTGCGAAATAGGCTGAACTGGTGCAATTAATGCAAAAGTTCGAGCTACGAACTCGCATCGGAATTCTGGCAACGAACGCACTCGATCCACCCCATTGGACCCTAAACTCATGTTTGGTGCGTTTTCGTAGTGTTTGGGTGCATTTGTCAATGTTTCGTTACTATATGAAACTCGGTGCAAAACGGGTTGAACTGGTGCAATTAATGGACAAGTTTGTGCCACTAAGTCGCATTGGAATTTTTCGCAACGAACGCACCCGATCCACCCCATTGGACCCTAAACTCAAGTATTGGTTTGTTTCGTAATGTTTGGGTGCATTTTGGATTTGTTTTATTATTGCACGAAACTTGGTACAAAACGGATTGAACTAGTGCAATTAATGAAGAAGTTCATGCCACGAAATCGCATTGGAATTTTTCGCAACGAATGCACCCGATCCACCCCATTGGACCCTAAACTCAAGTATTGGTTTGTTTCGTAATGTTTCGGTGCATTTTGGATTTGTTTTGTTACTGCACGAAACTTGGTGCAAAACGGATTGAACTAGTGCAATTAATGAAGAAGTTCGTGCCACGAAATCGCATCAGAGTTTTTCGCAATGAACGCACCCGATCCACCCCATTGGACTATAAACTCATGAATTGGTGCGTTTTGTAGTGGTTGGGAGTATTTTGGATTGTTTCGTTACTGCATGAAACTCGGTAAGAAATAGGCTGAACTGGTGCAATTAATGCAAAAGTTCGAGCCACGAACTCGCATCGGAATTTCTGGCAAAGAACGCACACGATCCACCCTATTGGACCCTAAACTCATGTTTTGGTGCGTTTTCGTAGTGTTTGGGTGCATTTGTCAATGTTTCGTTGCTACATGAAACACGGTGCAAAACGGGTTGAACTGGTGCAATTAATGCACAAGTTTGTGCCATAAAGCCGCATCGGAATTTTTCGCAAAGAACACACTCGATCCACCCCATTGTATCCAAACTCATGTTCTGGAGCACTCCGTAGTGTTTCGGTGCATTTGGCAATGTTTCGTTACTACACGGAACTCGGTGCACAATGGGTTGAACTGGTGCAATTAATGGACAAGTTTGTGCCATTAAGTCGCATTGGAATTTTTCGCAACGAACGCACCCGATCCACCCCATTGAACCCTGAATTCAAGTATTGGTTTGTTTCATACTGTCTGGGTGCATTTTGGATTTGTTTCGTTACTGCACGAAATTCGGTGCAGAACGGATTGAACTAGTGCAATTAATGAAGAAGTTCATGCCATGAAATTGCATCAGAGTTTTTCGCAATGAACGCACCCGATTCAGCCCATTGGACGCTAAACTCATGAACTGGTGTGTTTTGTAGTGTTTGGTTGCATTTTGGATTGTTTCGTTACTGCATGAAACTCGGTGCGAAATAGGCTGAACTGGTGCAATTAATGCAAAAGTTCGAGCCACGAACTCGCATCGAAATTTCTGGCAACGAATGCACTCGATCCACCCCATTGGACCCTAAACTCATGTTTTGGTGCGTTTTCGTAGTGTTTGGGTGCATTTGTCAATGTTTCGTTACTACATGAAACTCGGTGCAAAACGGGTGGAACTGGTGCAATTAATGCAAAAGTTCGAGCCACAAACTCGCATCGGAATTTCTGGCAACGAACGCACAAGATCCAGCCCATTGGACCCTAAACTCATGTTTTGGTGCGTTTTCGTAGTGTTTGGGTGCATTTGGCAATGTTTCGTTACTACATGAAACTCGGTGCAAAACGGGTTGAACTGGTGCAATTAATGGACAAGTTTGTGCCATTAAGTCGCATTGGAATTTTTCTCAACGAACGCACCCGATCCACCCCATTGGACGCTAAACTCAATTATTGGTTTGTTTCGTAATGTTTCGGTGCATTTTGGATTTGTTTTGTTACTGCACGAAACTTGGTGCAAAACGGATTGAACTAGTGCAATTAATGAAGAAGTTCGTGCCACGAAATCACATCAGAGTTTTTCGCAATGAACGGACCGGATCCACCCCATTGGACTTTAAACTCATGAATTGGTGTGTTTTGTAAGTGTTTGGGTGCATTTTGGATTGTTTCGTTGCTGCATGAAACTCGGTGCGAAATAGGCTCAACTGGTGCAATTAATGCCAAAGTTCGAGCCACGAACTCGCATCGGAATTTCTGGCAACGAACGCACAAGATCCAGCCCATTGGACCCTAAACTCATGTTTTGGTGCGTTTTCGTAGTGTTTGGGTGCATTTGTCAATGTTTCGTTACTACATGAAACTCGGTGCAAAACGGGTTGAACTGGTGCAATTAATGGACAAGTTTGTGCCATTAAGTCGCATTGGAATTTTTTGCAACGAACGCACCCGATCCACCCCATTGGACCCTAAACTCAAGTATTGGTTTGTTTCGTAATGTTTGGGTGCATTTTGGATTTGTTTTGTTATTGCACGAAACTTGGTACAAAACGGATTGAACTAGTGCAATTAATGAAGAAGTTCGTGCCACGAAATCGCATCAGAGTTTTTCGCAATGAATGCACCCGATCCACCCCATTTGACCCTAAACTCAAGTATTGGTTTGTTTCGTAATGTTTGGGTGCATTTTGGATTTGTTTTGTTATTGCACGAAACTTGGTAAAAACGGATTGAACTAGTGCAATTAATGAAGAAGTTTGTGCCACGAAATCGCATCAGAGTTTTTCGCAATGAACGCACCCGATCCACCCCATTGGACTCTAAACTCATGAATTGGTGCGTTTTGTAGTGGTTGGGAGCATTTTGGATTGTTTCGTTACTGCATGAAACTCGGTGGAAATAGGCTGAACTGGTGCAATTAATGCAAAAGTTCGAGCCACGAACTCGCATCGGAATTTCTGGCAACGAACGCACACGATCCACCCAATTGGACCCTAAACTCATGTTTTGGTGCGTTTTCGTAGTGTTTGGGTGCATTTGTCAATGTTTCGTTGCTACATGAAACTCGGTGCAAAACGGGTTGAACTGGTGCAATTAATGCACAAGTTTGTGCCATAAAGTCGCATCGGAATTTTTCGCAAAGAACACACTCGATCCACCCCATTGTATCCAAACTCATGTTCTGGAGCATTCCGTAGTGTTTCGGTGCATTTGGCAATGTTTCGTTACTACACGGAACTCGGTGCACAATGGGTTGAACTGGTGCAATTAATGGACAAGTTTGTGCCATTAAGTCGCATTGGAATTTTTCTCAACGAACGCACCCGATCCACCCCATTGGACGCTAAACTCAATTATTGGTTTGTTTCGTAATGTTTCGGTGCATTTTGGATTTGTTTTGTTACTGCACGAAACTTGGTGCAAAACGGATTGAACTAGTGCAATTAATGAAGAAGTTCGTGCCACGAAATCACATCAGAGTTTTTCGCAACGAACGCACCCGATCCACCCCATTGGACCCTGAACTCAAGTATTGATTTGTTTCATACTGTTTGGGTGCATTTTGGATTTGTTTCGTTACTACACGAAACTCGGTGCAGAACGGATTGAACTAGTGCAATTAATGAAGAAGTTCGTGCCATGAAATTGCATCAGAGTTTTTCGCAATGAACGCACCCGATCCAGCCCATTGGACGCTAAACTCATGAATTGGTGTGTTTTGTAGTGTTTGGGTGCATTTTGGATTGTTTCGTTACTGCATGAAACTCGGTGCGAAATAGGCTAAACTGGTGCAATTAATGCAAAAGTTCGAGCCACGAACTCGCATCGGAATTCTGGCAACGAACGCACTCGATCCACCCCATTGGACCCTAAACTCATGTTTTGGTGCGTTTTCGTAGTGTTTGGGTGCATTTGTCAATGTTTCGTTACTACATGAAACTCGGTACAAAACGGGTTGAACTGGTGCAATTAATGCACAAGTTTGTGCCATAAAGTCGCATCGGAATTTTTCGCAAAGAACGCACTCGATCCACCCCATTGGATCCAAACTCATGTTCTGGAGCATTTCGTAGTGTTTCGGTGCATTTGGCAATGTTTCGTTACTACACGGAACTCGGTGCACAATGGGTTGAACTGGTGCAATTAATGGACAAGTTTGTGCCATTAAGTCGCATTGGAATTTTTCGCAACGAACGCACCCGATCCACCCTATTGGACCCTGAACTCAAGTATTGGTTTGTTTCATACTGGTTGGGTGCATTTTGGATTTGGTTCGTTACTGCACGAAACTCGGTGCAGAACGGATTGAACTAGTGCAATTAATGAAGAAGTTCGTGCCATGAAATTGCATCAGAGTTTTTCGCAATGAACGCACCCGATCCAGCCCATTGGACGCTAAACTCATGAACTGGTGTGTTTTGTAGTGTTTGGGTGCATTTTTGATTGTTTCGTTACTGCATGAAACTTGGTGCGAAATAGGCTGAACTGGTGCAATTAATGCAAAAGTTCGAGCTACGAACTCGCATCGGAATTCTGGCAACGAACGCACTCGATCCACCCCATTGGACCCTAAACTCATGTTTGGTGCGTTTTCGTAGTGTTTGGGTGCATTTGTCAATGTTTCGTTACTATATGAAACTCGGTGCAAAACGGGTTGAACTGGTGCAATTAATGGACAAGTTTGTGCCACTAAGTCGCATTGGAATTTTTCGCAACGAACGCACCCGATCCACCCCATTGGACCCTAAACTCAAGTATTGGTTTGTTTCGTAATGTTTGGGTGCATTTTGGATTTGTTTTATTATTGCACGAAACTTGGTAGCAAAACGGATTGAACTAGTGCAATTAATGAAGAAGTTCGTGCCACGAAATCGCATTGGAATTTTTCGCAACGAATGCACCCGATCCACCCCATTGGACCCTAAACTCAAGTATTGGTTTGTTTCGTAATGTTTCGGTGCATTTTGGATTTGTTTTGTTACTGCACGAAACTTGGTGCAAAACGGATTGAACTAGTGCAATTAATGAAGAAGTTCGTGCCACGAAATCGCATCAGAGTTTTTCGCAATGAACGCACCCGATCCACCCCATTGGACGCTAAACTCATGAATTGGTGTGTTTTGTAGTGTTTGGGTGCATTTTGGATTGTTTCGTTACTGCATGAAACTCGGTGCGAAATAGGCTAACTGGTGCAATTAATGCAAAAGTTCGAGCCACGAACTCGCATCGGAATTTCTGGCAACGAACGCACACGATCCACCCCATTGGACCCTAAACTCATGTTTTGGTGCGTTTTCGTAGTGTTTGGGTGCATTTTGTCAATGTTTCGTTACTACATGAACTCGGTGCAAAACGGTTGAACTGGTGCAATTAATGCAAGTTTGTGCCATAAATCGCATCGGAATTTTTTTTCGCAATGAACGCACTCGATCCACCCCATTGGACCAAACTCATGTTTGGAGTTTCGTGTTTGGTGCATTTGGATGTTTCGTTACTACATGAACTCGGTGCAAAATGGGTTGAACTGGTGCAATTAATGCAAGTTTGTGCCATTAAGTCGCATTGGAATTTTCGCAACGAACGCACCCAATCCACCCCATTGGACCCTAAACTCAAGTATGGTTTGTTTCGTATGTTTGGGTGCATTTTGTTTGTTTGTTACTGCACGAAACTTGGGCAAAACGGATTGAACTAGTGCAATTAATGAAGAAGTTTGTGCCACGAAATCATCGAATTTTTCGCAATGAACACCCGATCCACCCCATTGGACCAAACTCATGTTGGTGCATTTGTAGTGTTTCGGTGCATTTGGCAATGTTTCGTTACTACACGGAACTCGGTGCACAATGGGTTGAACTGGTGCAATTAATGGACAAGTTTGTGCCATTAAGTCGCATTGGAATTTTTCTCAACGAACGCACCCGATCACCCCATTGGACGCTAAACTCAATTATTGGTTTGTTTCGTAATGTTTCGGTGCATTTTGGAATTTGTTTTTGTTACTGCACGAAACTTGGTGCAAAACGGATTGAACTAGTGCAATTAATGAAGAAGTTCGTGCCACGAAATCACATCAGAGTTTTTTGCAACGAACGCACCCGATCCACCCCCATTGGACCCTGAACTCAAGTATTGATTTGTTTCATACTGTTTGGGTGCATTTTGGATTTGTTTCGTTACTACACGAAACTCGGTGCAGAACGGATTGAACTAGTGCAATTAATGAAGAAGTTCGTGCCATGAAATTGCATCAGAGTTTTTCGCAATGAACGCACCCGATCCAGCCCATTGGACGCTAAACTCATGAATTGGTGTGTTTTGTAGTGTTTGGGTGCATTTTGGATTGTTTCGTTACTGCATGAAACTCGGTGCGAAATAGGCTAAACTGGTGCAATTAATGCAAAAGTTCGAGCCACGAACTCGCATCGGAATTCTGGCAACGAACGCACTCGATCCACCCCATTGGACCCTAAACTCATGTTTTGGTGCGTTTTCGTAGTGTTTGGGTGCATTTGTCAATGTTTCGTTACTACATGAAACTCGGTACAAAACGGGTTGAACTGGTGCAATTAATGCACAAGTTTGTGCCATAAAGTCGCATCGGAATTTTTCGCAAAGAACGCACTCGATCCACCCCATTGGATCCAAACTCATGTTCTGGAGCATTTCGTAGTGTTTCGGTGCATTTGGCAATGTTTCGTTACTACACGGAACTCGGTGCACAATGGGTTGAACTGGTGCAATTAATGGACAAGTTTGTGCCATTAAGTCGCATTGGAATTTTTCGCAACGAACGCACCCGATCCACCCTATTGGACCCTGAACTCAAGTATTGGTTTGTTTCATACTGGTTGGGTGCATTTTGGATTTGGTTTCGTTACTGCACGAAACTCGGTGCAGAACGGATTGAACTAGTGCAATTAATGAAGAAGTTCGTGCCATGAAATTGCATCAGAGTTTTTCGCAATGAACGCACCCGATCCAGCCCATTGGACGCTAAACTCATGAACTTGGTGTGTTTTGTAGTGTTTGGGTGCATTTTTGGATTGTTTCGTTACTGCATGAAACTCGGTGCGAAATAGGCTGAACTGGTGCAATTAATGCAAAAGTTCGAGCCTACGAACTCGCATCGGAATTCTGGCAACGAACGCACTCGATCCACCCCATTGGACCCTAAACTCATGTTTTGGTGCGTTTTCGTAGTGTTTGGGTGCATTTGTCAATGTTTCGTTACTACATGAAACTCGGTGCAAAACGGGTTGAACTGGTGCAATTAATGCACAAGTTTGTGCCATAAAGTCGCATCGGAATTTTTCGCAAAGAACACACTCGATCCACCCCATTGTATCCAAACTCATGTTCTGGAGCATTCCGTAGTGTTTCGGTGCATTTGGCAATGTTTCGTTACTACACGGAACTCGGTGCACAATGGGTTGAACTGGTGCAATTAATGGACAAGTTTGTGCCATTAAGTCGCATTGGAATTTTTCTCAACGAACGCACCCGATCCACCCCATTGGACGCTAAACTCAATTATTGGTTTGTTTCGTAATGTTTCGGTGCATTTTGGATTTGTTTTGTTACTGCACGAAACTTGGTGCAAAACGGATTGAACTAGTGCAATTAATGAAGAAGTTCGTGCCACGAAATCGCATCAGAGTTTTTCGCAATGAATGCACCCGATCCACACCATTGGACTATAACTCATGAATTGGTGCGTTTTGTAGTGGTTGGGAGTATTTTGGATTGTTTCGTTACTGCATGAAACTCGGTAAGAAATAGGCTGAACTGGTGCAATTAATGCAAAAGTTCGAGCCACGAACTCGCATCGGAATTTCTGGCAAAGAACGCACACGATCCACCCTATTGGACCCTAAACTCATGTTTTGGTGCGTTTTCGTAGTGTTTGGGTGCATTTGTCAATGTTTCGTTGCTACATGAAACACGGTGCAAAACGGGTTGAACTGGTGCAATTAATGCACAAGTTTGTGCCATAAAGCCGCATCGGAATTTTTCGCAAAGAACACACTCGATCCACCCCATTGTATCCAAACTCATGTTCTGGAGCACTCCGTAGTGTTTCGGTGCATTTGGCAATGTTTCGTTACTACACGGAACTCGGTGCACAATGGGTTGAACTGGTGCAATTAATGGACAAGTTTGTGCCATTAAGTCGCATTGGAATTTTTCGCAACGAACGCACCCGATCCACCCCATTGAACCCTGAATTCAAGTATTGGTTTGTTTCATACTGTTTGGGTGCATTTTGGATTTGTTTCGTTACTGCACGAAATTCGGTGCAGAACGGATTGAACTAGTGCAATTAATGAAGAAGTTCATGCCATGAAATTGCATCAGAGTTTTTCGCAATGAACGCACCCGATTCAGCCCATTGGACGCTAAACTCATGAACTGGTGTGTTTTGTAGTGTTTGGGTGCATTTTGGATTGTTTCGTTACTGCATGAAACTCGGTGCGAAATAGGCTGAACTGGTGCAATTAATGCAAAAGTTCGAGCCACGAACTCGCATCGAAATTTCTGGCAACGAATGCACTCGATCCACCCCATTGGACCCTAAACTCATGTTTTGGTGCGTTTTCGTAGTGTTTGGGTGCATTTGTCAATGTTTCGTTACTACATGAAACTCGGTGCAAAACGGGTGGAACTGGTGCAATTAATGCAAAAGTTCGAGCCACAAACTCGCATCGGAATTTCTGGCAACGAACGCACAAGATCCAGCCCATTGGACCCTAAACTCATGTTTTGGTGCGTTTTCGTAGTGTTTGGGTGCATTTGGCAATGTTTCGTTACTACATGAAACTCCGGTGCAAAACGGGTTGAACTGGTGCAATTAATGGACAAGTTTGTGCCATTAAGTCGCATTGGAATTTTTCTCAACGAACGCACCCGATCCACCCCATTGGACGCTAAACTCAATTATTGGTTTGTTTCGTAATGTTTCGGTGCATTTTGGATTTGTTTTGTTACTGCACGAAACTTGGTGCAAAACGGATTGAACTAGTGCAATTAATGAAGAAGTTCGTGCCACGAAATCACATCAGAGTTTTTCGCAATGAACGGACCGGATCCACCCCATTGGACTTTAAACTCATGAATTGGTGTGTTTTGTAGTGTTTGGGTGCATTTTGGATTGTTTCGTTGCTGCATGAAACTCGGTGCGAAATAGGCTCAACTGGTGCAATTAATGCCAAAGTTCGAGCCACGAACTCGCATCGGAATTTCTGGCAACGAACGCACAAGATCCAGCCCATTGGACCCTAAACTCATGTTTTGGTGCGTTTTCGTAGTGTTTGGGTGCATTTGTCAATGTTTCGTTACTACATGAAACTCGGTGCAAAACGGGTTGAACTGGTGCAATTAATGGACAAGTTTGTGCCATTAAGTCGCATTGGAATTTTTTGCAACGAACGCACCCGATCCACCCCATTGGACCCTAAACTCAAGTATTGGTTTGTTTCGTAATGTTTGGGTGCATTTTGGATTTGTTTTGTTATTGCACGAAACTTGGTACAAAACGGATTGAACTAGTGCAATTAATGAAGAAGTTCGTGCCACGAAATCGCATCAGAGTTTTTCGCAATGAATGCACCCGATCCACCCCATTTGACCCTAAACTCAAGTATTGGTTTGTTTCGTAATGTTTGGGTGCATTTTGGATTTGTTTTGTTATTGCACGAAACTTGGTAAAAACGGATTGAACTAGTGCAATTAATGAAGAAGTTTGTGCCACGAAATCGCATCAGAGTTTTTCGCAATGAACGCACCCGATCCACCCCATTGGACTCTAAACTCATGAATTGGTGCGTTTTGTAGTGGTTGGGAGCATTTTGGATTGTTTCGTTACTGCATGAAACTCGGTGGGAAATAGGCTGAACTGGTGCAATTAATGCAAAAGTTCGAGCCACGAACTCGCATCGGAATTTCTGGCAACGAACGCACACGATCCACCCAATTGGACCCTAAACTCATGTTTTGGTGCGTTTTCGTAGTGTTTGGGTGCATTTGTCAATGTTTCGTTGCTACATGAAACTCGGTGCAAAACGGGTTGAACTGGTGCAATTAATGCACAAGTTTGTGCCATAAAGTCGCATCGGAATTTTTCGCAAAGAACACACTCGATCCACCCCATTGTATCCAAACTCATGTTCTGGAGCATTCCGTAGTGTTTCGGTTGCATTTGGCAATGTTTCGTTACTACACGGAACTCGGTGCACAATGGGTTGAACTGGTGCAATTAATGGACAAGTTTGTGCCATTAAGTCGCATTGGAATTTTTCTCAACGAACGCACCCGATCCACCCCATTGGACGCTAAACTCAATTATTGGTTTGTTTCGTAATGTTTCGGTGCATTTTGGATTTGTTTTGTTACTGCACGAAACTTGGTGCAAAACGGATTGAACTAGTGCAATTAATGAAGAAGTTCGTGCCACGAAATCACATCAGAGTTTTTCGCAACGAACGCACCCGATCCACCCCATTGGACCCTGAACTCAAGTATTGATTTGTTTCATACTGTTTGGGTGCATTTTGGATTTGTTTCGTTACTACACGAAACTCGGTGCAGAACGGATTGAACTAGTGCAATTAATGAAGAAGTTCGTGCCATGAAATTGCATCAGAGTTTTTCGCAATGAACGCACCCGATCCAGCCCATTGGACGCTAAACTCATGAATTGGTGTGTTTTGTAGTGTTTGGGTGCATTTTGGATTGTTTCGTTACTGCATGAAACTCGGTGCGAAATAGGCTAAACTGGTGCAATTAATGCAAAAGTTCGAGCCACGAACTCGCATCGGAATTCTGGCAACGAACGCACTCGATCCACCCCATTGGACCCTAAACTCATGTTTTGGTGCGTTTTCGTAGTGTTTGGGTGCATTTGTCAATGTTTCGTTACTACATGAAACTCGGTACAAAACGGGTTGAACTGGTGCAATTAATGCACAAGTTTGTGCCATAAAGTCGCATCGGAATTTTTCGCAAAGAACGCACTCGATCCACCCCATTGGATCCAAACTCATGTTCTGGAGCATTTCGTAGTGTTTCGGTGCATTTGGCAATGTTTCGTTACTACACGGAACTCGGTGCACAATGGGTTGAACTGGTGCAATTAATGGACAAGTTTGTGCCATTAAGTCGCATTGGAATTTTTCGCAACGAACGCACCCGATCCACCCTATTGGACCCTGAACTCAAGTATTGGTTTGTTTCATACTGGTTGGGTGCATTTTGGATTTGGTTCGTTACTGCACGAAACTCGGTGCAGAACGGATTGAACTAGTGCAATTAATGAAGAAGTTCGTGCCATGAAATTGCATCAGAGTTTTTCGCAATGAACGCACCCGATCCAGCCCATTGGACGCTAAACTCATGAACTGGTGTGTTTTGTAGTGTTTGGGTGCATTTTTGATTGTTTCGTTACTGCATGAAACTTGGTGCGAAATAGGCTGAACTGGTGCAATTAATGCAAAAGTTCGAGCTACGAACTCGCATCGGAATTCTGGCAACGAACGCACTCGATCCACCCCATTGGACCCTAAACTCATGTTTGGTGCGTTTTCGTAGTGTTTGGGTGCATTTGTCAATGTTTCGTTACTATATGAAACTCGGTGCAAAACGGGTTGAACTGGTGCAATTAATGGACAAGTTTGTGCCACTAAGTCGCATTGGAATTTTTCGCAACGAACGCACCCGATCCACCCCATTGGACCCTAAACTCAAGTATTGGTTTGTTTCGTAATGTTTGGGTGCATTTTGGATTTGTTTTATTATTGCACGAAACTTGGTACAAAACGGATTGAACTAGTGCAATTAATGAAGAAGTTCATGCCACGAAATCGCATTGGAATTTTTCGCAACGAATGCACCCGATCCACCCCATTGGACCCTAAACTCAAGTATTGGTTTGTTTCGTAATGTTTCGGTGCATTTTGGATTTGTTTTGTTACTGCACGAAACTTGGTGCAAAACGGATTGAACTAGTGCAATTAATGAAGAAGTTCGTGCCACGAAATCGCATCAGAGTTTTTCGCAATGAACGCACCCGATCCACCCCATTGGACTATAAACTCATGAATTGGTGCGTTTTGTAGTGGTTGGGAGTATTTTGGATTGTTTCGTTACTGCATGAAACTCGGTAAGAAATAGGCTGAACTGGTGCAATTAATGCAAAAGTTCGAGCCACGAACTCGCATCGGAATTTCTGGCAAAGAACGCACACGATCCACCCTATTGGACCCTAAACTCATGTTTTGGTGCGTTTTCGTAGTGTTTGGGTGCATTTGTCAATGTTTCGTTGCTACATGAAACACGGTGCAAAACGGGTTGAACTGGTGCAATTAATGCACAAGTTTGTGCCATAAAGCCGCATCGGAATTTTTCGCAAAGAACACACTCGATCCACCCCATTGTATCCAAACTCATGTTCTGGAGCACTCCGTAGTGTTTCGGTGCATTTGGCAATGTTTCGTTACTACACGGAACTCGGTGCACAATGGGTTGAACTGGTGCAATTAATGGACAAGTTTGTGCCATTAAGTCGCATTGGAATTTTTCGCAACGAACGCACCCGATCCACCCCATTGAACCCTGAATTCAAGTATTGGTTTGTTTCATACTGTTGGGTGCATTTTGGATTTGTTTCGTTACTGCACGAAATTCGGTGCAGAACGGATTGAACTAGTGCAATTAATGAAGAAGTTCATGCCATGAAATTGCATCAGAGTTTTTCGCAATGAACGCACCCGATTCAGCCCATTGGACGCTAAACTCATGAACTGGTGTGTTTTGTAGTGTTTGGGTGCATTTTGGATTGTTTCGTTACTGCATGAAACTCGGTGCGAAATAGGCTGAACTGGTGCAATTAATGCAAAAGTTCGAGCCACGAACTCGCATCGAAATTTCTGGCAACGAATGCACTCGATCCACCCCATTGGACCCTAAACTCATGTTTTGGTGCGTTTTCGTAGTGTTTGGGTGCATTTGTCAATGTTTCGTTACTACATGAAACTCGGTGCAAAACGGGTGGAACTGGTGCAATTAATGCAAAAGTTCGAGCCACAAACTCGCATCGGAATTTCTGGCAACGAACGCACAAGATCCAGCCCATTGGACCCTAAACTCATGTTTTGGTGCGTTTTCGTAGTGTTTGGGTGCATTTGGCAATGTTTCGTTACTACATGAAACTCGGTGCAAAACGGGTTGAACTGGTGCAATTAATGGACAAGTTTGTGCCATTAAGTCGCATTGGAATTTTTCTCAACGAACGCACCCGATCCACCCCATTGGACGCTAAAACTCAATTATTGGTTTGTTTCGTAATGTTTCGGTGCATTTTGGATTTGTTTTGTTACTGCACGAAACTTGGTGCAAAACGGATTGAACTAGTGCAATTAATGAAGAAGTTCGTGCCACGAAATCACATCAGAGTTTTTCGCAATGAACGGACCGGATCCACCCCATTGGACTTTAAACTCATGAATTGGTGTGTTTTGTAGTGTTTGGGTGCATTTTGGATTGTTTCGTTGCTGCATGAAACTCGGTGCGAAATAGGCTCAACTGGTGCAATTAATGCCAAAGTTCGAGCCACGAACTCGCATCGGAATTTCTGGCAACGAACGCACAAGATCCAGCCCATTGGACCCTAAACTCATGTTTTGGTGCGTTTTCGTAGTGTTTGGGTGCATTTGTCAATGTTTCGTTACTACATGAAACTCGGTGCAAACGGGTTGAACTGGTGCAATTAATGGACAAGTTTGTGCCATTAAGTCGCATTGGAATTTTTTGCAACGAACGCACCCGATCCACCCCATTGGACCCTAAACTCAAGTATTGGTTTGTTTCGTAATGTTTGGGTGCATTTTGGATTTGTTTTGTTATTGCACGAAACTTGGTACAAAACGGATTGAACTAGTGCAATTATGAAGAAGTTCGTGCCACGAAATCGCATCAGAGTTTTTTCGCAATGAATGCACCCGATCCACCCCATTTGACCCTAACTCAAGTATTTGTTTCGTAATGTTTGGGTGCATTTTGGATTTGTTTTGTTATTGCACGAAACTTGGTAAAAACGGATTGAACTAGTGCAATTAATGAAGAAGTTTGTGCCACGAAATCGCATCAGAGTTTTTCGCAATGAACGCACCCGATCCACCCCATTGGACTCTAAACTTCATGAATTGGTGCGTTTTGTAGTGGTTGGGAGCATTTTGGATTGTTTCGTTACTGCATGAAACTCGGTGGGAAATAGGCTGAACTGGTGCAATTAATGCAAAAGTTCGAGGCCACGAACTCGCATCGGAATTTCTGGCAACGAACGCACACGATCCACCCAATTGGACCCTAAACATCTGTTTGGTGCGTTTTCGTAGTGTTTGGGTGCATTGTCAATGTTTCGTTGCTACATGAAAACTCGGTGCAAAACGGGTTGA
>NW_024376638.1:0-35763 GCF_016808335.1 Panicum virgatum
ACGTTTTGGTGCATTTCATACCTATTTGGGTGCATTCGGGCCGTTTGGTTGCCTTACGAAACTCGGTGCAAAACGGGAACTAGTGCAAAAGTTCGTGCCACGAAGTTCGCGTCGGAATTTTTTGCAACGAACACACCCGATCCACCCCATTGACCCTACTACATTTTGGTGCGTTTCGTACTATTTGGGTGCATTCAGGGCCCGCTTGGTTGCCTTACGAAACTCGGTGCAAACGGGCCGAACTAGTGCAAAAGTTGTGCCAGGAAGTCGCGTGAATTTTTCACAACGAACATCGATCCACCCCATTGGACCCTAATTGACATTTTGGTGCGTTTTGTCAACATTGGGTGCATTCGGGACCGTTTGGTTTGCTTACAAACTCGTGCAAAACGGGCCGAACTAGTACAAAAGTTCGTGCCATGAAGTCGCGTCAGAATTTTTCCAACGAACGACCCGATCCACCCCATTACCCTAAATGACGTTTTGGTGGTTTTATACATTTGGGTGCATTCCGGCACCGTTTGGTTGCCTTACGAAACTCGGTGCAAAACGGGCCCGAACTAGTGCAAAAGTTCGTGCCATGAAGTCCACGTCGGAATTTTTTTGCAACGAATGTACCCGATCATCCCCATTAGACACCCTAAACTGACATTTTGGTGCGTTTCGTACCATTTGGGTGTATTCAGGGACCTTTTGGGTTGCCTTACAAACTCGGTGCAAAACGGGCCGAACTAGTACAAAAGGTCGTGCCCACGAAGTCGCGTCAGAATTTTTTCGCAACGAACGCACCCGATCCACCCCATTGGACCCCTAAATTGACGTTTTGGTGCGTTTTGTACAATTTGGGTGCATTCGGCACCGCTTGGTTGCCTTACGAAACTCGGTGCAAAACGGGCCGAACTAGTGCAAAAGTTTCGTGCCACGAAGTCGCGTCAGAAGTTTTCACAATGAGCACACCCAATCCACCCCATTAGACCCTAAACTGATGTTTTGGTGCATTTCATACTATGGGTGCATTCGGGGCCGTTTGGTTGCCTTACGAAACTCGGTGCAAAAACAGGCCGAACTAGTGCAAAAGTTCGTGCCACGAAGTCGCGTCGGAATTTTTCACAACGAACACACCCAATCCACACCATCAGATCTTAAACTGACGTTTTGGTGCATTTCATACTATTTGGGTGCATTCGGGGACGTTTGGTTGCCTTACGAAACTCGGTGCAAAACGGGCGCCGAACTAGTGCAAAAGTTCGTGCCATGAAGTCCGTCAGAATTTTTTTTCAACGAACGCACCCGATCCTCCCCATTAGACCCTAAACTAATGTTTTGGTGCATTTCGTACCATTTGGGTGCATAATCTTTTGGTTGCCTTACGAAACTCGGTGCAAAACGGGCCCGAACTAGTGCAAAAGTTCGTGCTACGAAGTCGCGTCGGAATTTTTAACAACGAACGCACCCAATCCACCCCATTAGACCCTAAACTGATGTTTTGGTGCATTTCATACAATTTGGGTGCATTCGGCACCGCTTGGTTGCCTTACGAAACTCGGTGCAAAACGGGCCAAACTAGTGCAAAAGTTCGTGCCATGAAGTCGCGTCAGAAGTTTTCACAACGAGCACACCCAATCCACCCCATTAGACCCTAAACTGATGTTTTGGTACATTTCATACTATGGGTGCATTTGGGGCCATTTGGTTGCCTTATGAAACTCGGTGCAAAACGGGCCGAACTAGTGCAAAAGTTCGTGCCATGAAGTCCCGTCGGAATTTTTTTGCAACGTACGCACCCGATCCTCCCCATTAGACCGTAAACTAACGTTTTGGTGCGTTTCGTACCATTTGGGTGCATAACCTTTTGGTTGGCTTAAGAAACTCGGTTTAAAACGGGCCGAACTAGTGCATAAGTTCGTGCCACGAAGTCGCGTCGGAATTTTTCACAACGAACACAACCAATCCACCCCATTAGACCCTAAACTGTCGTTTTGGTGCATTTCATATTATTTGGGTGCATTCGGGACCGTTTGGTTGCCTTACGAAACTCGGTGCGAAACGGGCCGAACTAGTGCAAAAGTTTGTGCCACAAAGTCACGTCAGAATTTTTCACAACGAACGCACCCGATCCACCCCATTTAGACCCTAAACTGACATTTTGGTGCGTTTCATACTATTTGGGTGCATTCGGGACCGTTTGGTTGCCTTACGAAACTCGGTGCAAAACGGACCGAACTAGTGCAAAAGTTCGTGCCACGAAGTCGCGTCTGAATTTTTAGCAACGAACACACCCGATCCACCCCATTGGACCCTACACTGACATTTTGGTGCGTTTCGTACTATTTGGGTGCATTCGGGACCATTTGGTTGCCCTATGAAACTCGGTGCAAAACGGGCCGAACTAGTGCAAAAGTTCGTGCCGCGAAGTCGCGTTGGAATTTTTCACAACGAACGCACTCAAACCACCTCATAAGACCCTAAACTGATGTTTTGGTGCGTTTCGTACTATGTGGATGCATTCGGGACCGTTTGGTTACCTTTCGAAACTCGGTGCAAAACGGGCCAAACTAGTGCAAAAGTTCGTGCCATGAAGTCGCGTCGAATTTTTTCCAAACGAACGCTCCCAATCCACCCCATTAGATCCTAAACTGATGTTTTGGTGTATTTTGTACTATTTGGGTGCATTCGGGGCTGTTTGGTTGCCTTACAAAACTCGGTGCACAATGGGCCGAACTACTGCAAAAGGTCGGGCCACGAAGTCGCATCAGAATTTTTCGCAACGAACGCACCCGATACACCCCATTGGACCCTAAACTGACGTTTTGGTGCGTTTTGTACAATTTGGGTGCATTCGACACCGTTTGGTTGCCTTACGAAACTCGGTGCAAAACGGGCCGAACTAGTGCCAAAGTTCGTGCCAGAATGTCGCGTTGGAATTTTTCGCAACGAACGCACCCGTTCCACCCCATTGGACCCTAAACTGACATTTTGGTGCGTGTCAAACTATTTGGGTGCATCCGGGACTGTTTGGTGGCTTTACAAAACTTGGTGCAAAACGGGCCGAACTAGTGCAAAAGTTCGTGCCACGAAGTCGCGTTGGAATTTTTCGCAACGAACACACTCAAACCACCTCATTAGACCCTAAACTGATGTTTTGGTGCGTTTCGTACTATGTGGATGCATTCGGGACCGTTTGGTTGCCTTTCGAAACTCGGTGCACAACGGGCCGAACTAGTGCAAAAGTTCATGCCACAAAGTCGCGTCGGAATTTTTCACAACGAACGCACCCGATCGACCCCATTGGACACTAAACTGATATTTTGGCGCGATACATACTGTTTGGGTGCATTCGAGACCGTTTGGTTGCCTTACGAAACTCGGTGCAAAACGGGCCGAACTAGTGCAAAAGGTCGTGCCACGAAGTCGCGTCAGAATTTTTCGTAACGAACGCACCCGATCCACCGCATTGGACCCTAAATTGATGTTTTGGTGCGTTTTCTTCAATTTGGGTGCATTCGGCACCGGTTGGTTGCCTTACTAAACTCGGTGCAAAACGGGCCGAACTAGTGCAAAAGTTCGTGCCATAAAGTCACATCGGAATTTTTTGCAACGAACGTACCTGATCCTCCCCATTAGACCCTAAACTGACATTTTGCTGCGTTTCATACCATTTGGGTGCATAACCTTTTGGTTGCCTTACGAAACTCAGTGCAAAACGGGCCGAACGAGTGCAAAAGTTCGTGCCACGAAGTCGCGTCAGAAGTTTTCACAATGAACACACCCAATCCACCCCATTAGACCCTAAACTGATGTTTTGGTGCATTTCATACTATTTGGGTGCATTCGGGGCCGTTTAGTTGCCTTACGAAACTCGGTACAAAACGGGCCGAACTAGTGCAAAAGTTCGTGCCATGAAGTCACGTCGGAATTTTTTTGCAACGAACGCACCCGATCCTCCCCATTAGACCCTAAACTAACATTTTGGTGCGTTTCGTACCATTTGGGTGCATAACCATTTGGTTGCCTTACGAAACTCGGTGCAAAACGGGCCGAACTAGTGCATAAGTTCGTGCCACGAAGTCGGATCGGAATTTTTCACAACGAACGCAACCAATCCACCCCATTAGACCCTAAACTATCGTTTTGGTGCGTTTTGTACCATTTGGGTGCATTCGGAACCTTTTGGTTGCCTTACGAAACTCGGTGCAAAACGGGCCGATCTAGTGCAAAAGTTCGTGAAACGAAGTTGCGTCAGAATTTTTCACAACGAACACACCCAATCCACCCCATTAGACCCTAAACTGATGTTTTGGTGCATTTCGTACCATTTGGGTGCATTCGGGACCTTTTGATTGCCTTACGAAACTCGGTGCAAACGGGCCGAACTAGTGCAAAAGTTCGTGCCACGAAGTCGCGTCGGAATTTTTCACAACGAACACACCCAATCCACCCCATCAGATCTTAAACTGACGTTTTGGTGCATTTCATACTATTTGGGTGCATTCGGGGCCGTTTGGTTGCCTTACGAAACTCGGTGCAAAACGGGCCGAACTAGTGCAAAAGTTCGTGCCATGAAGTCACGTCGGAATTTTTTTTCAACGAACGCACCCGATCCTCCCCACTAGACCCTAAACTAACGTTTTGGTGCATTTCGTACCATTTGGGTGCATAACCTTTTGGTTGCCTTACGAAACTCGGTGCAAAACGGGCCGAACTAGTGCAAAAGTTCGTGCCACGAAGTCGCGTTGGAATTTTTAACAACGAACGCACCCAATCCACCCCATTAGACCCTAAACTGACGTTTTGGTGCATTTCATACTATTTGGGTGCATTCGAGGCTATTTGGTTGCCTTACGAAACTCGGTGGAAAACGGGCCGAACTAGTGCAAAAGTTCGTGCCACGAAGTCGCGTCTGAATTTTTCGCAACGAACACACCCGATCCACCCCATTGGACCCTACACTGACATTTTGGTGCGTATCGTACTATTTGGGTGCATTCAGGGCCATATGGTTGCCTTATGAAACTCGGTGCAAAACGGGCCGAACTAGTGCAAAAGTTCGTGCCGCGAAGTCCCGTTGGAATTTTTCGCAACGAACGGACTCAAACCACCTCATAAGACCCTAAACTGATGTTTTGGTGCGTTTTGTACTATGTGGATGCATTCGGGACCGTTTGGTTACCTTTCGAAACTCGGTGCAAAACGGGCCAAACTAGTGCAAAAGTTCGTACCATGAAGTCGCGTCGAAATTTTTCCAAACGAACGCTCCCAATCCACCCCCTAAACTGACGTTTTGGTGTATTTTGTACTATTTGGGTGCATTCGGGGCTGTTTGGTTGCCTTACAAAACTCGGTGCACAACGGGCCGAAGTAGTGCAAAAGGTCGTGCCACGAAGTCGCGTCAGAATTTTTCGCAATGAACGCACCCGATCGACTCCATTGGACACTAAACTGACATTTTGGCGCGATACGTACCGTTTGGGTGCATTCGAGACCGTTTGGTTGCCTTACGAAACTCGGTGCAAAACGGGCCGAACAAGTGCCAAAGTTCGTGCCAGAATGTCACGTTGGAATTTTTCGCAACGAACGCACCCGTTCCACCCCATTGGTCCCTAAACTGACATTTTGGTGCGTGTCGAACTATTTGGGTGCATCCGGGACTGTTTGGTGGCTTTACAAAACTTGGTGCAAAACGGGCCGAACTAGTGCAAAAGTTCGTGCCGCGAAGTCGCGTTGGAATTTTTCGCAACGAACGCACTCAAACCACCTCATTAGACCCTAAACTGAAGTTTTGGTGCGTTTCGTACTATGTGGATGTATTCGGGACCGTTTGGTTGCCTTTCGAAACTCGGTGCACAACGGGCCGAACTAGTGCAAAAGTTCGTGCCACGAAGTCGCGTCGGAATTTTTCACAACGAACGCACCCGATCGACTCCATTGGACACTAAACTGACGTTTTGGCGCGATACGTACCGTTTGGGTGCATTCGAGACCGTTTGGTTGCCTTACGAAACTCGGTGCAAAACGGGCCGAACTAGTGCATAAGTTCGTGCCACGAAGTCGCATCGGAATTTTTCACAACGAACACAACCAATCCACCCCATTAGACCCTAAACTGTCGTTTTGGCGCGTTTCGTAACATTTGGGTGCATTTGGAACCTTTCGGTTGCCTTACGAAACTCGGTGCAAAACGGGTCGATCGAGTGCAAAAGTTCGAGAAACGAAGTTGCGTCGGAATTTTTCACAACGAACACTCCCAATCCACCCCATTAGACCCTAAACTGATGTTTTGGTGCATTTTGTACTATTTGGGTGCATTCGGGGCTCTTTGGTTGCCTTACAAAACTCGGTGCACAACGGACCGAACTAGTGCAAAAGGTCGTGCCACGAAGTCGCGTCAGAATTTTTTGCAACAAACGCACCCGATCCACCCCATTGGACCCTAAACTGACGTTTTGGTGCGTTTTGTACAATTTGGGTGCATTCGGCACCGTTTGGTTGCCTTACGAAACTCTGTGCAAAACGGGCCGAACTAGTGCCAAAGTACGTGCCAGAATGTCGCGTTGGAATTTTTCGCAACGAACGCACCCGATCCACCCCATTGGAACCTAAACTGACGTTTTGGTGCATTTCGTACTATTTGGGTGCATTTAGGGCCGCTTGGTTGCCTTATGAAACTCGGTGCAAAACAGGCCGAACTAGTGCCATAGTTCGTGCCAGAATGACGCGTTGGAATTTTTGCAACGAACGCACCCGATCCACCCCATTGGACTCTAAACTGACATTTTGGTGCGTGTCGAACTATTTGGTGCATCCAGGGCCATTTGGTGGCTTTACAAAACTCGGTGCAAAACGGGCCGAACTAGTGCAAAAGTTCGTGCCACGAAGTCGCGTTGGAATTTTTCGCAACGAACGCACCCGAACCACCCCATTGGACCCTAAAGTAACGTTTTCGTGCGTTTCGTACTATTAGGTGCATTCGGAACCGTTTGGTTGCCATACGAAACTCGGTGCACAACGGGCCGAACTAGTGCAAAAGTTCGTGCCACGAAGTCGCGTCGGAATTTTTCACAACGAACTCACCCGATCGACCCCATTGGACCCTAAACTGACGTTTTGGCACGATACATACCGTTTGGGTGCATTCGAGACCGTTTGGTTGCCTTACGAAACTCGGTGCAAAACGGGCCGAACTAGTGCAAAAGGTCGTGCCACGAAGTCGCGTCAGAATTTTTCACAATGAACACACCCAATCCACCCCATTGGACCCTGAACTGATGTTTTGGTGCGTTTCGTACCATTTGGGTGCATTCGGGACCTTTTGGTTGCCTTACGAAACTCGGTACAAAACGGGCCGAACTAGTGCAAAAGTTCGTGACACAAAGTCGCGTCGGAATTTTTAACAACGAACGCACCCAATCCACCCCATTAGACCCTAAACTGACGTTTTGGTGCATTTCATACTATTTGGGTGCATTCGGGGCCGTTTGGTTGCCTTACAAAACTCGGTGCAAAACGGGCCGAACTAGTGCAAAAGTTCGTGCCATGAAGTCACGTCGGAATTTTTTGCAACGAACGCACCCGATCCACCCCATTAGACCCTAAACTAATGTTTTGGTGCATTTCGTACTATTTGGGTGCATTCAGGGCCGCTTGGTTGCCTTACAAAACTCGGTGCAAAACGGGCCGAACTAGTGCCAAAGTTTGTGCCAGGAAGTCGCGTTTGAATTTTTCACAACGAACACACTCGATCCACCCCGTTGGACACTAATCTGACATTTTGGTGCGTGTCGAACTATTTGGGTGCATCCGGGACTGTTTGGTTGCTTTACAAAACTCGGTGCAAAACGGGCCGAACTAGTGCAAAAGGTCGTGCCACGAAGTCGCATCAGATTTTTTCGCAATGAACACACCCGATCCACCCCGTTGGACCCTAAATTGATGTTTTGGTGCGTTTTGTACAATTTGGGTGCATTCGGCACCGTTTGGTTGCCTTACGAAACTCGGTGCAAAACGGGCCGAACTAGTGCAAAAGTTCGTGCCATGAAGTCACGTCAGAATTTTTTGCAACGAACGCACCCGATCCTCCCCATTAGACCCTAAACTAACGTTTTGGTGCATTTCGTACCATTTGGGTGCATAACCTTTTGGTTGCCTTACGAAACTCGGTGCAAAACGGGACGAACTAGTGCATAAGTTCGTGCCACGAAGTCGCGTCAGAATTTTTCGCAACGAACGCACCCGATCCACCCCATTAGACCCTAAACTGACATTTTGGTGTGTTTCGTACTATTTGGGTGCATTCGAGACCTTTTGGTTGCCTTACGAAACTCGGTGCAAAACAGGCCGAACTAGTGCCAAAGTTCGTGCTAGAATGTCGCATTGGAATTTTTGCAACGAACGCACCCGATCCACCCCATTGGACTCTAAACTGACATTTTGGTGCGTGTCGAACTATTTGGTGCATCCGGGACCGTTTGGTGGCTTTACAAAACTCGATGCAAAACGGGCCGAACTAGTGCAAAAGTTCGTGCCACGAAGTCGCGTTGGAATTTTTCGCAACGAACGCACCCGAACCACCCCATTAGACCCTAAAGTAACGTTTTGGTGCGTTTCGTACTTTTTTGGTGCATTCGGGACCGTTTAGTTGCCATACGAAACTCGGTGCACAACGGGCCGAACTAGTGCAAAAGTTCTTGCCACGAAGTCGCGTCGGAATTTTTCACAACGAACTCACCCGATCGACCCCATTGGACCCTAAACTGACGTTTTGGCGCGATACGTACCGTTTCGGTGCATTCGAGACTGTTTGGTTGCCTTACGAAACTCGGTGCAAAACGGGCCGAACTAGTGCAAAAGGTCGTGCCACGAAGTCGCGTCAGAATTTTTCAGAACAAACACACCCAATCCACCCCATTAGACCCTAAACTGATGTTTTGGTGCGTTTCGCACCATTTGGGTGCATTCGGGACCTTTTGGTTGCCTTACGAAACTCAGTGCAAAAGGGGCCGCATTAGTGCAAAAGTTCGTGCCATGAAGTCACGTCGGAAATTTTTTTCAACGAACGCACCTGATCCTCCCCATTAGACCGTGAACTAATGTTTTGGTGCATTTCGTACCATTTGGGTGCATAACCTTTTGGTTGCGTTATGAAACTCGGTGCAAAACGGGTCGAACTAGTGCAAAAGTTCGTGCCATGAAGTCACGTCGGAATTTTTTGCAAGAAACGCACCCGATCCACCCCATTAGACCCTAAACTAATGTTTTGGTGCATTTCGTACTATTTGGGTGCATTCAGGGCCGCTTGGTTGCCTTACGAAACTCGGTGCAAAACGGGCCGAACTAGTGCCAAAGTTTGTGCCAGGATGTCGCGTTTGAATTTTTCACAACGAACACACTCGATCCACCCCATTGGACCCTAGTCTGACATTTTGGTGCGTGTCGAACTATTTGGGTGCATCCGGGACCATTTTGTTGCTTTACAAAACTCGGTGCAAAACGGGCCGAACTAGTACAAAAGGTCGTGCCACGAAGTCGCGTCAGAATTTTTCGCAACGAACGCACCCGATCCACCCCATTGGACCCTAAATTGACGTTTTGGTTCGTTTTGTACAATTTGGGTGCATTCGGGGACGTTTGGTTGCCTTACGAAACTCGGTGCAAAACGGGCCGAACTAGTGCAAAAGTTTATGCCATGAAGTCACGTCAGAATTTTTTTTCAACGAACGCACCCGATCCTCCCCATTAGACCCTAAAGTAATGTTTTGGTGCATTTCGTACCATTTGGGTGCATAACCTTTTGGTTGCCTTACGAAACTCGGTGCAAAACGGGCCGAACTAGTGCAAAAGTTCGTGCCACGAAGTCGCGTCGGAATTTTTAACAACGAACGCACCCAATCCACCCCATTAGACCCTAAACTGATGTTTTGGTGCATTTCATACTATTTGGGTGCATTCGGGGCCGTTTGGTTGCCTTACGAAACTCGGTGCCAAACGGGCCGAACTAGTGCAAAAGTTCGTGCCATGAAGTCACGTCGGAATTTTTTACAACGAACACACCCGATCCACCCCATTAGACCCTAAACTAACATTTTGGTGCATTTCGTACTATTTGGGTGCATTCAGGGCCGCTTGGTTGCCTTACGAAACTCGGTGCAAAACGGGCCGAACTAGTGCCAAAGTTTGTGCCAGGATGTCGCGTTTGAATTTTTCACAACGAACACACTCGATCCACCCCATTGGACCCTAATCTGACATTTTGGTGCATGTCGAACTATTTGGGTGCATCCGGGACCGTTTGGTTGCTTTACAAAACTCGGTGCAAAACGGGCCGAACTAGTAAAAAAGGTCGTGCCACGAAGTCGCGTCAGAATTTTTCGCAACGAACGCACCCAATCCACCCCATTGGACCCTAAATTGACGTTTTGGTGCGTTTTGTACAATTTGGGTGCATTCGGCACCGTTTGGTTGCCTTACGAAACTCGGTGCAAAATGGGCCGAACTAGTGCAAAAGTTCGTGCCATGAAGTCACGTCGGAATTTTTTGCAACAAACGTACCCGATCATCCCCATTAGACCCTAAACTGAGATTTTGGTGTGTTTCGTACCATTTGGGTGCATTCGGGACCTTTTGGTTGCCTTACGAAACTCGGTGCAAAACGGGCCGAACTAGTACAAAAGGTCGTGCCACGAAGTCGCGTCAGAATTTTTCGCAACGAACGCACCCGATCCACCCCATTGTACCCTAAATTGACGTTTTGGTGCATTTTGTACAATTTGGGTGCATTCGGCACCGCTTGGTTGCCTTACGAAACTCGGTGCAAAACGGGCCAAACTAGTGCAAAAGTTCGTGCCATGAAGTCGCGTCAGAAGTTTTCACAACGAGCACACCCAATCCACCCCATTAGACCCTAAACTGATGTTTTGGTACATTTCATACTATGGGTGCATTTGGGGCCATTTGGTTGCCTTACGAAACTCGGTGCAAAACGGGCCGAACTAGTGCAAAAGTTCGTGCCATGAAGTCCCGTCGGAATTTTTTTGCAACGTACGCACCCGATCCTCCCCATTAGACCGTAAACTAACGTTTTGGTGTGTTTCGTACCATTTGGGTGCATAACCTTTTGGTTGGCTTAAGAAACTCGGTTTAAAACGGCCCGAACTAGTGCATAAGTTCGTGCCACGAAGTCGCGTCGGAATTTTTCACAACGAACACAACCAATCCACCCCATTAGACCCTAAACTGTCGTTTTGGTGCATTTCATATTATTTGGGTGCATTCGGGACCGTTTGGTTGCCTTACGAAACTCGGTGCGAAACGGGCCGAACTAGTGCAAAAGTTTGTGCCACGAAGTCGCGTCAGAATTTTTCACAACGAACGCACCCGATCCACCCCATTTAGACCCTAAACTGACATTTTGGTGCGTTTCATACTATTTGGGTGCATTCGGGACCGTTTGGTTGCCTTACGAAACTCGGTGCAAAACGGACCGAACTAGTGCAAAAGTTCGTGCCACGAAGTTGCGTCTGAATTTTTAGCAACGAACACACCCGATCCACCCCATTGGACCCTACACTGACATTTTGGTGCGTTTCGTACTATTTGGGAGCATTCGGGACCATTTGGTTGCCCTATGAAACTCGGTGCCAAACGGGCCGAACTAGTGCAAAAGTTCGTGCCGCGAAGTCGCGTTGGAATTTTTCACAACGAACGCACTCAAACCACCTCATAAGACCCTAAACTGATGTTTTGGTGCGTTTCGTACTATGTGGATGCATTCGGGACCGTTTGGTTACCTTTCGAAACTCGGTGCAAAACGGGCCAAACTAGTGCAAAAGTTCGTGCCATGAAGTCGCGTCGAATTTTTTCCAAACGAATGCTCCCAATCCACCCCATTAGATCCTAAACTGATGTTTTGGTGTATTTTGTACTATTTGGGTGCATTCGGGGCTGTTTGGTTGCCTTACAAAACTCGGTGCACAATGGGCCGAACTACTGCAAAAGGTCGGGCCACGAATTCGCATCAGAATTTTTCGCAACGAACGCACCCGATCCACCCCATTGGACCCTAAACTGACGTTTTGGTGCGTTTTGTACAATTTGGGTGCATTCGACACCGTTTGGTTGCCTTACGAAACTCGGTGCAAAACGGGCCGAACTAGTGCCAAAGTTCGTGCCAGAATGTCGCGTTGGAATTTTTCGCAACGAACGCACCCGTTCCACCCCATTGGACCCTAAACTGACATTTTGGTGCGTGTCAAACTATTTGGGTGCATCCGGGACTGTTTGGTGGCTTTACAAAACTTGGTGCAAAACGGGCCGAACTAGTGCAAAAGTTCGTGCCACGAAGTCGCGTTGGAATTTTTCGCAACGAACGCACTCAAACCATCTCATTAGACCCTAAACTGATGTTTTGGTGCGTTTCGTACTATGTGGATGCATTCGGGACCGTTTGGTTGCCTTTCGAAACTCGGTGCACAACGGGCCGAACTAGTGCAAAAGTTCATGCCACAAAGTCGCGTCGGAATTTTTCACAACGAACGCACCCGATCGACCCCATTGGACACTAAACTGACGTTTTGGCGCGATACGTACTGTTTGGGTGCATTCGAGACCGTTTGGTTGCCTTACGAAACTCGGTGCAAAACGGGCCGAACTAGTGCAAAAGGTCGTGCCACGAAGTCGCGTCAGAATTTTTCGTAACGAACGCACCCGATCCACCGCATTGGACCCTAAATTGATGTTTTGGTGCGTTTTCTTCAATTTGGGTGCATTCGGCACCGGTTGGTTGCCTTACTAAACTCGATGCAAAACGGGCCGAACTAGTGCAAAAGTTCGTGCCATGAAGTCACATCGGAATTTTTTGCAACGAGCGTACCCGATCCTCCCCATTAGACCCTAAACTGACATTTTGGTGCGTTTCGTACCATTTGGGTGCATAACCTTTTGGTTGCCTTACGAAACTCGGTGCAAAACGGGCCGAACGAGTGCAAAAGTTCGTGCCACGAAGTCGCGTCAGAAGTTTTCACAATGAACACACCCAATCCACCCCATCAGACCCTAAACTGATGTTTTGGTGCATTTCATACTATTTGGGTGCATTCGGGGCCGTTTAGTTGCCTTACGAAACTCGGTACAAAACGGGCCGAACTAGTGCAAAAGTTCGTGCCATGAAGTCACGTCGGAATTTTTTTGCAACGAACGCACCCGATCCTCCCCATTAGACCCTAAACTAACGTTTTGGTGCGTTTCGTACCATTTGGGTGCATAACCATTTGGTTGCCTTACGAAACTCGGTGCCAAACTGGCCGAACTAGTGCATAAGTTCGTGCCACGAAGTTGGATCGGAATTTTTCACAACGAACGCAACCAATCCACCCCATTAGACCCTAAACTATCGTTTTGGTGCGTTTTGTACCATTTGGGTGCATTCGGAACCTTTTGGTTGCCTTACGAAACTCGGTGCAAAACTGGCCGATCTAGTGCAAAAGTTCGTGAAACGAAGTTGCGTCAGAATTTTTCACAACGAACACACCCAATCCACCCCATTAGACCCTAAACTGATGTTTTGGTGCATTTCGTACCATTTGGGTGCATTCGGGACCTTTTGATTGCCTTACGAAACTCGGTGCAAAACGGGCCGAACTAGTGCAAAAGTTCGTGCCACGAAGTCGCGTCGGAATTTTTCACAACGAACACACCCAATCCACCCCATCAGATCTTAAACTGACGTTTTGGTGCATTTCATACTATTTGGGTGCATTCGGGGCCGTTTGGTTGCCTTACAAAACTCGGTGCAAAACGGGCCGAACTAGTGCAAAAGTTCGTGCCATGAAGTCACGTCGGAATTTTTTTTCAATGAACGCACCCGATCCTCCCCACTAGACCCTAAACTAACGTTTTGGTGCATTTCGTACCATTTGGGTGCATAACCTTTTGGTTGCCTTACGAAACTCGGTGCAAAACGGGCCGAACTAGTGCAAAAGTTCGTGCCACGAAGTCGCGTCGGAATTTTTAACAACGAACGCACCCAATCCACCCCATTAGACCCTAAACTGACGTTTTGGTGCATTTCATACTATTTGGGTGCATTCGGGGCCGTTTGGTTGCCTTACGAAACTCGGTGCAAAACGGGCCGAACTAGTGCAAAAGTTCGTGCCACGAAGTCGCGTCTGAATTTTTCGCAACGAACACACCCGATCCACCCCATTGGACCCTACACTGACATTTTGGTGCGTATCGTACTATTTGGGTGCATTCAGGGCCATTTGGTTGCCTTATGAAACTCGGTGCAAAACGGGCCGAAATAGTGCAAAAGTTCGTGCCGCGAAGTCCCGTTGGAATTTTTCGCAACGAACGGACTCAAACCACCTCATAAGACCCTAAACTGATGTTTTGGTGCGTTTTGTACTATGTGGATGCATTCGGGACCGTTTGGTTACCTTTCGAAACTCGGTGCAAAACGGGCCAAACTAGTGCAAAAGTTCGTACCATGAAGTCGCGTCGAAATTTTTCCAAACGAACGCTCCCAATCCACCCCCTAAACTGACGTTTTGGTGTATTTTGTACTATTTGGGTGCATTCGGGGCTGTTTGGTTGCCTTACAAAACTCGGTGCACAACGGGCCGAAGTAGTGCAAAAGGTCGTGCCACGAAGTCGCGTCAGAATTTTTCGCAATGAACGCACCCGATCGACCCCATTGGACACTAAACTGACGTTTTGGCGCGATACGTACCGATTGGGTGCATTCGAGACCGTTTGGTTGCCTTACGAAACTCGGTGCAAAACGGGCCGAACAAGTGCCAAAGTTCGTGCCAGAATGTCACGTTGGAATTTTTCGCAACGAACGCACCCGTTCCACCCCATTGGTCCCTAAACTGACATTTTGGTGCGTGTCGAACTATTTGGGTGCATCCGGGACTGTTTGGTGGCTTTACAAAACTTGGTGCAAAACGGGCCGAACTAGTGCAAAAGTTCGTGCCGCGAAGTCGCGTTGGAATTTTTCGCAACAAACGCACTCAAACCACC
The DNA here is from genome assembly GCF_016808335.1 of Panicum virgatum. Lineage (NCBI taxonomy): Eukaryota > Viridiplantae > Streptophyta > Magnoliopsida > Poales > Poaceae > Panicum > Panicum virgatum. The sequence continues at coordinate 15,016 of NW_024376638.1, forward strand.
TCATTAGACCCTAAACTGATGTTTTGGTGCATTTCGTACTATGTGGATGTATTCGGGACCGTTTGGTTGCCTTTCGAAACTCGGTGCACAACGGGCCGAACTAGTGCAAAAGTTCGTGCCACGAAGTCGCGTCGGAATTTTTCACAACGAACGCACCCGATCGACCCCATTGGACACTAAACTGACGTTTTGGCGCGATACGTACCGTTTGGGTGCATTCGAGACCGTTTGGTTGCCTTACGAAACTCGGTGCAAAACGGGCCGAACTAGTGCATAAGTTCGTGCCACGAAGTCGCATCGGAATTTTTCACAACGAACACAACCAATCCACCCCATTAGACCCTAAACTGTCGTTTTGGCGCGTTTCGTAACATTTGGGTGCATTTGGAACCTTTCGGTTGCCTTACGAAACTCGGTGCAAAACGGGTCGATCGAGTGCAAAAGTTCGAGAAACGAAGTTGCGTCGGAATTTTTCACAACGAACACTCCCAATCCACCCCATTAGACCCTAAACTGATGTTTTGGTGCATTTTGTACTATTTGGGTGCATTCGGGGCTCTTTGGTTGCCTTACAAAACTCAGTGCACAACGGACCGAACTAGTGCAAAAGGTCGTGCCACGAAGTCGCGTCAGAATTTTTTGCAACAAACGCACCCGATCCACCCCATTGGACCCTAAACTGACGTTTTGGTGCGTTTTGTACAATTTGGGTGCATTCGGCACCGTTTGGTTGCCTTACGAAACTCTGTGCAAAACGGGCCGAACTAGTGCCAAAGTACGTGCCAGAATGTCGCGTTGGAATTTTTCGCAACGAATGCACCCGATCCACCCCATTGGAACCTAAACTGACGTTTTGGTGCATTTCGTACTATTTGGGTGCATTTAGGGCCGCTTGGTTGCCTTATGAAACTCGGTGCAAAACGGGCCGAACTAGTGCCATAGTTCGTGCCAGAATGACGCGTTGGAATTTTTGCAACGAACGCACCCGATCCACCCCATTGGACTCTAAACTGACATTTTGGTGCGTGTCGAACTATTTGGTGCATCCAGGGCCATTTGGTGGCTTTACAAAACTCGGTGCAAAACGGGCCGAACTAGTGCAAAAGTTCGTGCCACGAAGTCGCGTTGGAATTTTTCGCAACGAACGCACCCGAACCACCCCATTGGACCCTAAAGTAACATTTTCGTGCGTTTCGTACTATTTTGGGGCATTCGGAACCGTTTGGTTGCCATACGAAACTCGGTGCACAACGGGCCGAACTAGTGCAAAAGTTCGTGCCACGAAGTCGCGTCGGAATTTTTCACAACGAACTCACCCGATCGACCCCATTGGACCCTAAACTGACGTTTTGGCACGATACATACCGTTTGGGTGCATTCGAGACCGTTTGGTTGCCTTACGAAACTCGGTGCAAAACGGGCCGAACTAGTGCAAAAGGTCGTGCCACGAAGTCGCGTCAGAATTTTTCACAATGAACACACCCAATCCACACCATTGGACCCTGAACTGATGTTTTGGTGCTTTTCGTACCATTTGGGTGCATTCGGGACCTTTTGGTTGCCTTACGAAACTCGGTACAAAACGGGCCGAACTAGTGCAAAAGTTCGTGACACAAAGTCGCGTCGGAATTTTTAACAACGAACGCACCCAATCCACCCCATTAGACCCTAAACTGACGTTTGGTGCATTTCATACTATTTGGGTGCATTCGGGGCCGTTTGGTTGCCTTACAAAACTCGGTGCAAAACGGGCCGAACTAGTGCAAAAGTTCGTGCCATGAAGTCACGTCGGAATTTTTTGCAACGAACGCACCCGATCCACCCCATTAGACCCTAAACTAATGTTTTGGTGCATTTCGTACTATTTGGGTGCATTCAGGGCCGCTTGGTTGCCTTACAAAACTCGGTGCAAAACGGGCCGAACTAGTGCCAAAGTTTGTGCCAGGAAGTCGCGTTTGAATTTTTCACAACGAACACACTCGATCCACCCCATTGGACACTAATCTGACATTTTGGTGCGTGTCGAACTATTTGGGTGCATCCGGGACTGTTTGGTTGCTTTACAAAACTCGGTGCAAAACGGGCCGAACTAGTGCAAAAGGTCGTGCCACGAAGTCGCATCAGATTTTTTCGCAATGAACACACCCGATCCACCCCGTTGGACCCTAAATTGACGTTTTGGTGCGTTTTGTACAATTTGGGTGCATTCGGCACCGTTTGGTTGCCTTACGAAACTCGGTGCAAAACGGGCCGAACTAGTGCAAAAGTTCGTGCCACGAAGTCGCGTCGGAATTTTTCACAACGAACGCACCCGATCGACCCCATTGGACACTAAACTGACGTTTTGGCGCGATACGTACTGTTTGGGTGCATTCGAGACCGTTTGGTTGCCTTACGAAACTCGGTGCAAAACGGGCCGAACTAGTGCAAAAGGTCGTGCCACGAAGTCGCGTCAGAATTTTTCGTAACGAACGCACCCGATCCACCGCATTGGACCCTAAATTGATGTTTTGGTGCGTTTTCTTCAATTTGGGTGCATTCGGCACCGGTTGGTTGCCTTACTAAACTCGATGCAAAACGGGCCGAACTAGTGCAAAAGTTCGTGCCATGAAGTCACATCGGAATTTTTTGCAACGAGCGTACCCGATCCTCCCCATTAGACCCTAAACTGACATTTTGGTGCGTTTCGTACCATTTGGGTGCATAACCTTTTGGTTGCCTTACGAAACTCGGTGCAAAACGGGCCGAACGAGTGCAAAAGTTCGTGCCACGAAGTCGCGTCAGAAGTTTTCACAATGAACACACCCAATCCACCCCATCAGACCCTAAACTGATGTTTTGGTGCATTTCATACTATTTGGGTGCATTCGGGGCCGTTTAGTTGCCTTACGAAACTCGGTACAAAACGGGCCGAACTAGTGCAAAAGTTCGTGCCATGAAGTCACGTCGGAATTTTTTTGCAACGAACGCACCCGATCCTCCCCATTAGACCCTAAACTAACGTTTTGGTGCGTTTCGTACCATTTGGGTGCATAACCATTTGGTTGCCTTACGAAACTCGGTGCCAAACTGGCCGAACTAGTGCATAAGTTCGTGCCACGAAGTTGGATCGGAATTTTTCACAACGAACGCAACCAATCCACCCCATTAGACCCTAAACTATCGTTTTGGTGCGTTTTGTACCATTTGGGTGCATTCGGAACCTTTTGGTTGCCTTACGAAACTCGGTGCAAAACTGGCCGATCTAGTGCAAAAGTTCGTGAAACGAAGTTGCGTCAGAATTTTTCACAACGAACACACCCAATCCACCCCATTAGACCCTAAACTGATGTTTTGGTGCATTTCGTACCATTTGGGTGCATTCGGGACCTTTTGATTGCCTTACGAAACTCGGTGCAAAACGGGCCGAACTAGTGCAAAAGTTCGTGCCACGAAGTCGCGTCGGAATTTTTCACAACGAACACACCCAATCCACCCCATCAGATCTTAAACTGACGTTTTGGTGCATTTCATACTATTTGGGTGCATTCGGGGCCGTTTGGTTGCCTTACAAAACTCGGTGCAAAACGGGCCGAACTAGTGCAAAAGTTCGTGCCATGAAGTCACGTCGGAATTTTTTTTCAATGAACGCACCCGATCCTCCCCACTAGACCCTAAACTAACGTTTTGGTGCATTTCGTACCATTTGGGTGCATAACCTTTTGGTTGCCTTACGAAACTCGGTGCAAAACGGGCCGAACTAGTGCAAAAGTTCGTGCCACGAAGTCGCGTCGGAATTTTTAACAACGAACGCACCCAATCCACCCCATTAGACCCTAAACTGACGTTTTGGTGCATTTCATACTATTTGGGTGCATTCGGGGCCGTTTGGTTGCCTTACGAAACTCGGTGCAAAACGGGCCGAACTAGTGCAAAAGTTCGTGCCACGAAGTCGCGTCTGAATTTTTCGCAACGAACACACCCGATCCACCCCATTGGACCCTACACTGACATTTTGGTGCGTATCGTACTATTTGGGTGCATTCAGGGCCATTTGGTTGCCTTATGAAACTCGGTGCAAAACGGGCCGAAATAGTGCAAAAGTTCGTGCCGCGAAGTCCCGTTGGAATTTTTCGCAACGAACGGACTCAAACCACCTCATAAGACCCTAAACTGATGTTTTGGTGCGTTTTGTACTATGTGGATGCATTCGGGACCGTTTGGTTACCTTTCGAAACTCGGTGCAAAACGGGCCAAACTAGTGCAAAAGTTCGTACCATGAAGTCGCGTCGAAATTTTTCCAAACGAACGCTCCCAATCCACCCCCTAAACTGACGTTTTGGTGTATTTTGTACTATTTGGGTGCATTCGGGGCTGTTTGGTTGCCTTACAAAACTCGGTGCACAACGGGCCGAAGTAGTGCAAAAGGTCGTGCCACGAAGTCGCGTCAGAATTTTTCGCAATGAACGCACCCGATCGACCCCATTGGACACTAAACTGACGTTTTGGCGCGATACGTACCGATTGGGTGCATTCGAGACCGTTTGGTTGCCTTACGAAACTCGGTGCAAAACGGGCCGAACAAGTGCCAAAGTTCGTGCCAGAATGTCACGTTGGAATTTTTCGCAACGAACGCACCCGTTCCACCCCATTGGTCCCTAAACTGACATTTTGGTGCGTGTCGAACTATTTGGGTGCATCCGGGACTGTTTGGTGGCTTTACAAAACTTGGTGCAAAACGGGCCGAACTAGTGCAAAAGTTCGTGCCGCGAAGTCGCGTTGGAATTTTTCGCAACAAACGCACTCAAAACCACCTCATTAGACCCTAAACTGATGTTTGGTGCATTTCGTACTATGTGGATGTATTCGGGACCGTTGGTTGCCTTTCGAAACTCGGTGCACAACGGGCCGAACTAGTGCAAAAGTTCGTGCCACGAAGTCGCGTCGGAATTTTTCACAACGAACGCACCCGATCGACCCATTGGACACTAAACTGACGTTTTGGGCGCGATACGTACCGTTTGGGTGCATTCGAGACCGTTTGGTTGCCTTACGAAACTCGGTGCAAAACGGGCCGAACTAGTGCATAAGTTCGTGCCACGAAGTCGCATCGGAATTTTTCACAACGAACACAACCAATCCACCCCATTAGACCCTAAACTGTCGTTTTGGCGCGTTTCGTAACATTTGGGTGCATTTGGAACCTTTCGGTTGCCTTACGAAACTCGGTGCAAAACGGGTCGAATCGAGTGCAAAAGTTCGAGAAACGAAGTTGCGTCGGAATTTTTCACAACGAACACTCCCAATCCACCCCATTAGACCCTAAACTGATGTTTTGGTGCATTTTGTACTATTTGGGTGCATTCGGGGCTCTTTGGTTGCCTTACAAAACTCAGTGCACAACGGACCGAACTAGTGCAAAAGGTCGTGCCACGAAGTCGCGTCAGAATTTTTTGCAACAAACGCACCCGATCCACCCCATTGGACCCTAAACTGACGTTTTGGTGCGTTTTGTACAATTTGGGTGCATTCGGCACCGTTTGGTTGCCTTACGAAACTCTGTGCAAAACGGGCCGAACTAGTGCCAAAGTACGTGCCAGAATGTCGCGTTGGAATTTTTCGCAACGAATGCACCCGATCCACCCCATTGGAACCTAAACTGACGTTTTGGTGCATTTCGTACTATTTGGGTGCATTTAGGGCCGCTTGGTTGCCTTATGAAACTCGGTGCAAAACGGGCCGAACTAGTGCCATAGTTCGTGCCAGAATGACGCGTTGGAATTTTTGCAACGAACGCACCCGATCCACCCCATTGGACTCTAAACTGACATTTTGGTGCGTGTCGAACTATTTGGTGCATCCAGGGCCATTTGGTGGCTTTACAAAACTCGGTGCAAAACGGGCCGAACTAGTGCAAAAGTTCGTGCCACGAAGTCGCGTTGGAATTTTTCGCAACGAACGCACCCGAACCACCCCATTGGACCCTAAAGTAACATTTTCGTGCGTTTCGTACTATTTTGGGGCATTCGGAACCGTTTGGTTGCCATACGAAACTCGGTGCACAACGGGCCGAACTAGTGCAAAAGTTCGTGCCACGAAGTCGCGTCGGAATTTTTCACAACGAACTCACCCGATCGACCCCATTGGACCCTAAACTGACGTTTTGGCACGATACATACCGTTTGGGTGCATTCGAGACCGTTTGGTTGCCTTACGAAACTCGGTGCAAAACGGGCCGAACTAGTGCAAAAGGTCGTGCCACGAAGTCGCGTCAGAATTTTTCACAATGAACACACCCAATCCACACCATTGGACCCTGAACTGATGTTTTGGTGCTTTTCGTACCATTTGGGTGCATTCGGGACCTTTTGGTTGCCTTACGAAACTCGGTACAAAACGGGCCGAACTAGTGCAAAAGTTCGTGACACAAAGTCGCGTCGGAATTTTTAACAACGAACGCACCCAATCCACCCCATTAGACCCTAAACTGACGTTTGGTGCATTTCATACTATTTGGGTGCATTCGGGGCCGTTTGGTTGCCTTACAAAACTCGGTGCAAAACGGGCCGAACTAGTGCAAAAGTTCGTGCCATGAAGTCACGTCGGAATTTTTTGCAACGAACGCACCCGATCCACCCCATTAGACCCTAAACTAATGTTTTGGTGCATTTCGTACTATTTGGGTGCATTCAGGGCCGCTTGGTTGCCTTACAAAACTCGGTGCAAAACGGGCCGAACTAGTGCCAAAGTTTGTGCCAGGAAGTCGCGTTTGAATTTTTCACAACGAACACACTCGATCCACCCCATTGGACACTAATCTGACATTTTGGTGCGTGTCGAACTATTTGGGTGCATCCGGGACTGTTTGGTTGCTTTACAAAACTCGGTGCAAAACGGGCCGAACTAGTGCAAAAGGTCGTGCCACGAAGTCGCATCAGATTTTTTCGCAATGAACACACCCGATCCACCCCGTTGGACCCTAAATTGACGTTTTGGTGCGTTTTGTACAATTTGGGTGCATTCGGCACCGTTTGGTTGCCTTACGAAACTCGGTGCAAAACGGGCCGAACTAGTGCAAAAGTTCGTGCCACGAAGTCGCGTCGGAATTTTTCACAACGAACGCACCCGATCGACCCCATTGGACACTAAACTGACGTTTTGGCGCGATACGTACTGTTTGGGTGCATTCGAGACCGTTTGGTTGCCTTACGAAACTCGGTGCAAAACGGGCCGAACTAGTGCAAAAGGTCGTGCCACGAAGTCGCGTCAGAATTTTTCGTAACGAACGCACCCGATCCACCGCATTGGACCCTAAATTGATGTTTTGGTGCGTTTTCTTCAATTTGGGTGCATTCGGCACCGGTTGGTTGCCTTACTAAACTCGATGCAAAACGGGCCGAACTAGTGCAAAAGTTCGTGCCATGAAGTCACATCGGAATTTTTTGCAACGAGCGTACCCGATCCTCCCCATTAGACCCTAAACTGACATTTTGGTGCGTTTCGTACCATTTGGGTGCATAACCTTTTGGTTGCCTTACGAAACTCGGTGCAAAACGGGCCGAACGAGTGCAAAAGTTCGTGCCACGAAGTCGCGTCAGAAGTTTTCACAATGAACACACCCAATCCACCCCATCAGACCCTAAACTGATGTTTTGGTGCATTTCATACTATTTGGGTGCATTCGGGGCCGTTTAGTTGCCTTACGAAACTCGGTACAAAACGGGCCGAACTAGTGCAAAAGTTCGTGCCATGAAGTCACGTCGGAATTTTTTTGCAACGAACGCACCCGATCCTCCCCATTAGACCCTAAACTAACGTTTTGGTGCGTTTCGTACCATTTGGGTGCATAACCATTTGGTTGCCTTACGAAACTCGGTGCCAAACTGGCCGAACTAGTGCATAAGTTCGTGCCACGAAGTTGGATCGGAATTTTTCACAACGAACGCAACCAATCCACCCCATTAGACCCTAAACTATCGTTTTGGTGCGTTTTGTACCATTTGGGTGCATTCGGAACCTTTTGGTTGCCTTACGAAACTCGGTGCAAAACTGGCCGATCTAGTGCAAAAGTTCGTGAAACGAAGTTGCGTCAGAATTTTTCACAACGAACACACCCAATCCACCCCATTAGACCCTAAACTGATGTTTTGGTGCATTTCGTACCATTTGGGTGCATTCGGGACCTTTTGATTGCCTTACGAAACTCGGTGCAAAACGGGCCGAACTAGTGCAAAAGTTCGTGCCACGAAGTCGCGTCGGAATTTTTCACAACGAACACACCCAATCCACCCCATCAGATCTTAAACTGACGTTTTGGTGCATTTCATACTATTTGGGTGCATTCGGGGGCCGTTTGGTTGCCTTACAAAACTCGGTGCAAAACGGGCCGAACTAGTGCAAAAGTTCGTGCCATGAAGTCACGTCGGAATTTTTTTTCAATGAACGCACCCGATCCTCCCCACTAGACCCTAAACTAACGTTTTGGTGCATTTCGTACCATTTGGGTGCATAACCTTTTGGTTGCCTTACGAAACTCGGTGCAAAACGGGCCGAACTAGTGCAAAAGTTCGTGCCACGAAGTCGCGTCGGAATTTTTAACAACGAACGCACCCAATCCACCCCATTAGACCCTAAACTGACGTTTTGGTGCATTTCATACTATTTGGGTGCATTCGGGGCCGTTTGGTTGCCTTACGAAACTCGGTGCAAAACGGGCCGAACTAGTGCAAAAGTTCGTGCCACGAAGTCGCGTCTGAATTTTTCGCAACGAACACACCCGATCCACCCCATTGGACCCTACACTGACATTTTGGTGCGTATCGTACTATTTGGGTGCATTCAGGGCCATTTGGTTGCCTTATGAAACTCGGTGCAAAACGGGCCGAAATAGTGCAAAAGTTCGTGCCGCGAAGTCCCGTTGGAATTTTTCGCAACGAACGGACTCAAACCACCTCATAAGACCCTAAACTGATGTTTTGGTGCGTTTTGTACTATGTGGATGCATTCGGGACCGTTTGGTTACCTTTCGAAACTCGGTGCAAAACGGGCCAAACTAGTGCAAAAGTTCGTACCATGAAGTCGCGTCGAAATTTTTCCAAACGAACGCTCCCAATCCACCCCCTAAACTGACGTTTTGGTGTATTTTGTACTATTTGGGTGCATTCGGGGCTGTTTGGTTGCCTTACAAAACTCGGTGCACAACGGGCCGAAGTAGTGTAAAAGGTCGTGCCACGAAGTCGCGTCAGAATTTTTCGCAATGAACGCACCCGATCGACCCCATTGGACACTAAACTGACGTTTTGGCGCGATACGTACCGATTGGGTGCATTCGAGACCGTTTGGTTGCCTTACGAAACTCGGTGCAAAACGGGCCGAACAAGTGCCAAAGTTCGTGCCAGAATGTCACGTTGGAATTTTTCGCAACGAACGCACCCGTTCCACCCCATTGGTCCCTAAACTGACATTTTGGTGCGTGTCGAACTATTTGGGTGCATCCGGGACTGTTTGGTGGCTTTACAAAACTTGGTGCAAAACGGGCCGAACTAGTGCAAAAGTTCGTGCCGCGAAGTCGCGTTGGAATTTTTCGCAACAAACGCACTCAAACCACCTCATTAGACCCTAAACTGATGTTTTGGTGCATTTCGTACTATGTGGATGTATTCGGGACCGTTTGGTTGCCTTTCGAAACTCGGTGCACAACGGGCCGAACTAGTGCAAAAGTTCGTGCCACGAAGTCGCGTCGGAATTTTTCACAACGAACGCACCCGATCGACCCCATTGGACACTAAACTGACGTTTTGGCGCGATACGTACCGTTTGGGTGCATTCGAGACCGTTTGGTTGCCTTACGAAACTCGGTGCAAAACGGGCCGAACTAGTGCATAAGTTCGTGCCACGAAGTCGCATCGGAATTTTTCACAACGAACACAACCAATCCACCCCATTAGACCCTAAACTGTCGTTTTGGCGCGTTTCGTAACATTTGGGTGCATTTGGAACCTTTCGGTTGCCTTACGAAACTCGGTGCAAAACGGGTCGATCGAGTGCAAAAGTTCGAGAAACGAAGTTGCGTCGGAATTTTTCACAACGAACACTCCCAATCCACCCCATTAGACCCTAAACTGATGTTTTGGTGCATTTTGTACTATTTGGGTGCATTCGGGGCTCTTTGGTTGCCTTACAAAACTCAGTGCACAACGGACCGAACTAGTGCAAAAGGTCGTGCCACGAAGTCGCGTCAGAATTTTTTGCAACAAACGCACCCGATCCACCCCATTGGACCCTAAACTGACGTTTTGGTGCGTTTTGTACAATTTGGGTGCATTCGGCACCGTTTGGTTGCCTTACGAAACTCTGTGCAAAACGGGCCGAACTAGTGCCAAAGTACGTGCCAGAATGTCGCGTTGGAATTTTTCGCAACGAATGCACCCGATCCACCCCATTGGAACCTAAACTGACGTTTTGGTGCATTTCGTACTATTTGGGTGCATTTAGGGCCGCTTGGTTGCCTTATGAAACTCGGTGCAAAACGGGCCGAACTAGTGCCATAGTTCGTGCCAGAATGACGCGTTGGAATTTTTGCAACGAACGCACCCGATCCACCCCATTGGACTCTAAACTGACATTTTGGTGCGTGTCGAACTATTTGGTGCATCCAGGGCCATTTGGTGGCTTTACAAAACTCGGTGCAAAACGGGCCGAACTAGTGCAAAAGTTCGTGCCACGAAGTCGCGTTGGAATTTTTCGCAACGAACGCACCCGAACCACCCCATTGGACCCTAAAGTAACATTTTCGTGCGTTTCGTACTATTTTGGGGCATTCGGAACCGTTTGGTTGCCATACGAAACTCGGTGCACAACGGGCCGAACTAGTGCAAAAGTTCGTGCCACGAAGTCGCGTCGGAATTTTTCACAACGAACTCACCCGATCGACCCCATTGGACCCTAAACTGACGTTTTGGCACGATACATACCGTTTGGGTGCATTCGAGACCGTTTGGTTGCCTTACGAAACTCGGTGCAAAACGGGCCGAACTAGTGCAAAAGGTCGTGCCACGAAGTCGCGTCAGAATTTTTCACAATGAACACACCCAATCCACACCATTGGACCCTGAACTGATGTTTTGGTGCTTTTCGTACCATTTGGGTGCATTCGGGACCTTTTGGTTGCCTTACGAAACTCGGTACAAAACGGGCCGAACTAGTGCAAAAGTTCGTGACACAAAGTCGCGTCGGAATTTTTAACAACGAACGCACCCAATCCACCCCATTAGACCCTAAACTGACGTTTGGTGCATTTCATACTATTTGGGTGCATTCGGGGCCGTTTGGTTGCCTTACAAAACTCGGTGCAAAACGGGCCGAACTAGTGCAAAAGTTCGTGCCATGAAGTCACGTCGGAATTTTTTGCAACGAACGCACCCGATCCACCCCATTAGACCCTAAACTAATGTTTTGGTGCATTTCGTACTATTTGGGTGCATTCAGGGCCGCTTGGTTGCCTTACAAAACTCGGTGCAAAACGGGCCGAACTAGTGCCAAAGTTTGTGCCAGGAAGTCGCGTTTGAATTTTTCACAACGAACACACTCGATCCACCCCATTGGACACTAATCTGACATTTTGGTGCGTGTCGAACTATTTGGGTGCATCCGGGACTGTTTGGTTGCTTTACAAAACTCGGTGCAAAACGGGCCGAACTAGTGCAAAAGGTCGTGCCACGAAGTCGCATCAGATTTTTTCGCAATGAACACACCCGATCCACCCCGTTGGACCCTAAATTGACGTTTTGGTGCGTTTTGTACAATTTGGGTGCATTCGGCACCGTTTGGTTGCCTTACGAAACTCGGTGCAAAACGGGCCGAACTAGTGCAAAAGTTCGTGCCATGAAGTCACGTCAGAATTTTTTGCAACGAACGCACCCGATCCTCCCCATTAGACCCTAAACTAATGTTTTGGTGCATTTCGTGCCATTTGGGTGCATAACCTTTTGGTTGCCTTACGAAACTCGGTGCAAAACGGGCCGAACTAGTGCATAAGTTCGTGCCACGAAGTCGCGTCAGAATTTTTTCGCAACGAACGCACCCGATCCACCCCATTAGACCCTAAACTGACATTTTGGTGTGTTTCGTACTATTTGGGTGCATTCGGGACCTTTTGGTTGCCTTACGAAACTCGGTGCAAAACAGGCCGAACTAGTGCAAAAGTTCGTGCCACGAAGTCGCGTCGGAAGTTTTCACAACGAACGCAACCAATCCACCACATTAGACCCTAAACTATTGTTTTGGTGCGTTTCGTACCATTTGGGTGCATTCGGAACCTTTTGGTTGCCTTACGAAACTCGGTGCAAAACGGGCCGAACTAGTGCCAAAGTTCGTGCTAGAATGTCGCATTGGAATTTTTGCAACGAACGCACCCGATCCACCCCATTGGACTCTAAACTGACATTTTGGTGCGTGTCGAACTATTTGGTGCATCCGGGACCGTTTGGTGGCTTTACAAAACTCGATGCAAAACGGGCCGAACTAGTGCAAAAGTTCGTGCCACGAAATCGCGTTGGAATTTTTCGCAACGAACGCACCCGAACCACCCCAATAGACCCTAAAGTAACGTTTTGGTGCGTTTCGTACTTTTTTGGTGCATTCGGGACCGTTTAGTTGCCATACGAAACTCGGTGCACAACGGGCCGAACTAGTGCAAAAGTTCTTGCCACGAAGTCGCGTCGGAATTTTTCACAACGAACTCACCCGATCGACCCCATTGGACCCTAAACTGACGTTTTGGCGCGATACGTACCGTTTCGGTGCATTCGAGACTGTTTGGTTGCCTTACGAAACTCGGTGCAAAACGAGCCGAACTAGTGCAAAAGGTCGTGCCACGAAGTCGCGTCAGAATTTTTCAGAACAAACACACCCAATCCACCCCATTAGACCCTAAACTGATGTTTTGGTGCGTTTCGCACCATTTGGGTGCATCGGGACCTTTTGGTTGCCTTACGAAACAAGGTGCAAAAGGGGCCGAACTAGTGCAAAAGTTCGTGCCATGAAGTCACGTCGGAAATTTTTTTCAACGAACGCACCCGATCCTTCCCATTAGACCGTAAACTAATGTTTTGGTGCATTTCGTACCATTTGGGTGCATAACCTTTTGGTTGCGTTATGAAACTCGGTGCAAAACGGGTCGAACTAGTGCAAAAGTTCGTGCCATGAAGTCACGTCGGAATTTTTTGCAAGAAACGCACCCGATCCACCCCATTAGACCCTAAACTAATGTTTTGGTGCATTTCGTACTATTTGGGTGCATTCAGGGCCGCTTGGTTGCCTTATGAAACTCGGTGCAAAACGGGCCGAACTAGTGCCAAAGTTTGTGCCAGGATGTCGCGTTTGAATTTTTCGCAACGAACACACTCGATCCACCCCATTGGACCCTAATCTGACATTTTGGTTCGTGTCGAACTATTTGGGTTTATCCAGGACCGTTTGGTGGCTTTACAAAACTCGGTGCAAAACGGGCCGAACTAGTGCAAAAGTTCGTGCCACGAAGTCGCGTTGGAATTTTTCGCAACGAACGCACCAGAACCACCCCATCAGACCCTAAAGTAACGTTTTGGTGCGTTTCGTACTATTTTGGTGCATTCGGGACCGTTTGGTTGCCTTACGAAACTCGGTGCACAACGGGTCGAACTAGTGCAAAAGTTCGTGCCACGGAGTCGCGTCGGAATTTTTCACAACGAAAGCACCCGATCGACCCCATTGGACCCTAAACTGACATTTTGGCGCGATACGTACCGTTTCGGTGCATTCGAGACGGTTTGGTTGCCTTACGAAACTCGGTGCAATACGGGCCGAACTAGTGCAAAAGGTCGTGCCACGAAGTCGCTTCAGAATTTTTCGCAACGAACGAACTCGATCCACCCCATTGGACCCTAAATTGACGTTTTGGTGCGTTTTGTACAATTTGCGTGCATTCGGGACTGTTTGGTTGCCTTACAAAACTCGGTGCAAAACGGGCCGAACACACCCGATCCACCCCATTGGACCCTAAACTGACATTTTGGTGCGTTTCGTACTATTTGGGTGCATTCGGGACCATTTGGTTGCCTTATGAAACTTGGTGCAAAATGGGTCGAACTAGTAAAAAAGTTCGTGCCGCGAAGTCGCGTTGGAATTTTTCGCAACGAACGCACCCGATCCACCCCATTAGACCCTAAACTGACATTTCGGTGCGTTTCATACTATTTGGGTCCATTCGGGACGGTTTGGTTGCATTATGAAACTCGGTGCAAAACGGGCCGAACTAGTGCAAAAGATTGTGCCACGAAGTCGTGTTGGAATATTTCGCAACGAACGCACCCGAACCACCCCATTAGACCCTATACTGACATTTTGGTGTGTTTCGTACAATTTGCGTGCATTCGGGACAGTTTGATTGCCTTACGAAACTCATTATACAACGGGCCGAACTAGTACAAAAGTTCGTGCCACGATGTCGCGTTGGAATTTTTCGCAACGAACGCACCCGATCCACCCCATTGGACCCTAAACTAACGTTTTGGTGCGTTTCGTACCATTTGGGTGCATTCGGGACCTTTTGGTTGCCTTACGAAACTCGGTGCAAAACGGGCCGAACTAGAGCATATGTTCGTGCCACGAAGTCACGTCGGAATTTTTCACAACGAACGCACCCAATCCACCCCATTGGACTCTAAACTGACGTTTTTGTACATTTCGTACTATTTGGGTGCATTCGGGGCCGTTTGGTTGCCTTACGAAACTCGGTGCAAAACGTGGCGAACTAGTGCATATTTTCGTGCCATAAACTCACGTCGGAATTTTTTGCAACGAACGCACCGGATCCAACCCATTAGACCCTAAACTGACGTTTTGGTGCATTTCGTACTATTTGGGTGCATTCAGGGCCACTTGGTTGCCTTACAAAACTCCGTGCAAAACGGGCCGAACTAGTGCCAAAGTTCGTGCCAGAATGTCGCGTTGGAATTTTTTGTAACGAATGCACCCGATCCACCCCATTGGACCCTAAAATGACATTTTGGTGTGTGTCGAACTATTTGGGTTTATCCGGGACCGTTTGGTGGCTTTACAAAACTCGGTGCAAAACGGGACCAACTAGTGCAAAAGTTCGTGCCACGAAGTCGCGTTGGAATTTTTCGCAACAAACACACCCGAACCACCCCATTAGACCCTAAAGTAATGTTTTGGTGCGTTTCGTACTATTTTGGTGCATTCGGGACCGTTTGGTTGCCTTACGAAACTCGGTGCACAACGGTTCGAACTAGTGCAAAAGTTCGTGCCATGGAGTCGCGTCGGAATTTTTCACAACGAACGCACCCGATCGACCCAATTGGACCATAAACTGACGTTTTGGCGCGATACGTACCGTTTGGGTGCATTCGAGACCGTTTGGTTGCCTTACGAAACTTGGTGCAAAAGTTCGAGCCATGAAGTCATGTCGAAATTTTATGCAACGAACGTACCCGATCCTCCCCAGTAGACCCTAAACTGACGTTTGGGTGAGTTTCGTACCATTTGGGTGCATTCGGGACCTTTTGGTTGCCTTACGAAACTCGGTGCAAAATGGGCCGAACTAGTGCAAAAGTTCGTGCCACGAAGTCGCGTCTGAATTTTTCGCAACGAACACACCCGATCCACCCCATTGGACCCTAAACTGACATTTTGGTGCGTTTCGTACAATTTGGTGCATTCGGGACCATTTGGTTGCCTTATGAAACTCGGTGCAAAACGGGCCGAACTAGTGCAAAAGTTCGTGCCGCGAAGTCGCGTTGGAATTTTTCGCAACGAACGCACTCCAACCACCTCATTAGACCCTAAACTGATGTTTTGGTGCATTTAGTACTATGTGGATGCATTCGGGACCGTTTGGTTGCCTTTCGAAACTCGGTGCAAAACGGGCCGAACTAGTGCAAAAGTTCGTGCCATGAAGTCGCGTCGGAATTTTTCGCAACAAACGCACCCGATCCACCCCATTAGACCCTAAACTAACATTTTGGTGCGTTTCGTACTATTTTGGTGCATTCGGGGCTGATTGGTTGCCTTACCAAACTCGGTGTACAACGGGCCGAACTAGTACAAAAGTTCGTGCCACGAAGTCGCGTTGGAATTTTTCGCAACGAACGCACCCGAACCACCCCATTAGCCCCTATACTGACATTTTGGTGCGTTTCGTACAATTTGGGTGCATTCGGGACCGTTTGGTTGTCTTACGAAACTCGGTGCAAAACGGGCCGAACTAGTGCATATTTTCGTCCCATAAAGTCACGTCGGAATTTTTCACAACGAATGCACCCGATCCACCCCCATTAGACTCTAAACTGACATTTTGGTGCGTTTCATACTATTTGGGTGCATTCGGGACCGTTTGGTTGCATTATGAAACTCGGTGCAAAACGGGCCGAACTAGTGCAAAAGTTCGTGCCACGAAGTCGCGTTGGAATTTTTCGCAACGAACGCACCCGAACCACCCCATTAGACCCTATACTGACATTTTGGTGTGTTTCGTACAATTTGGGTGCATTCGGGACCGTTTGGTTGCCTTACGAAACTCGGGTGAAAAACGGGCCGAACTAGTGCAAAAGATCGTGCCACGAAGTCGCGTCGGAATTTTTCACAACGAACGCACCCAATCCACCCCATTAGACCCTAAACTGACGTTTTGGTGCATTTCATACTATTTGGTGCATTCGGGGCCATTTGGTTGCCTTATGAAACTCGGTGCAAAACGGGCCAAACTAGTGCAAAAGTTCGTGCCATGAAGTCACGTCAGATTTTTTTGCAACGAACGCACCCGATCCACCCCATTAGACCATAAACTAACGTTTTGGTGCATTTCGTACTATTTGGGTGCACTCAGGGCCGCTTGGTTGCCTTACGAAACTCGGTGCAAAACGGGCCGAACTAGTGCCAAAGTTTGTGCCAGGATGTCGCGTTGGAATTTTTCGCAACGAACACACCCGATCCACCCCATTGGACCCTAATATGACATTTTGGTGCGTGTCGAACAATTTGGGTGCATTCGGGACCTTTTGGTTGCCTTACGAAACTCGGTGCAAAACGGGCCGAACTAGTGCAAAAGTTCGTGCCACGAAGTCGCATCGGAATTTTTTGCAACGAACGCACCCGATCCACCCCATTGGACCCTAAACTGATGTTTTGGTGCGTTTCGTACCATTTGGGTGCATTCGAGACCTTTTGGTTGCCTTACGAAACTCGGTGCAAAACGGGCCGAACTAGTGCAAAAGTTCGTGGCACGAAGTCGCGTCGGAATTTTTCACAACGAACACACCCAATCCACCCCATCAGACCCTAAACTGACGTTTTGGTGCATTTCATACTATTTGGGTGCATTCGGGGCCGCTTGGTTGCCTTACGAAACTCGGTGCAAAACGGGCCGAACTAGTGCAAAAGTTCGTGCCATGAAGTCACGTCGGAATTTTTTTTCAACGAACGCACCCGATCCTCCGCATTAACCCTAAACTAATGTTTTGGTGCGTTTCGTACCATTTGGGTGCAAAGGTTGCCTTACGAAACTCGGTGAAAAACGGGCCGAACTAGTGCAAAAGTTCGTGCCACGAAGTCGCGTAGGAATTTTTCACAACGAACGCACCCAATCCACCCCATTAGACCCTAAACTGACGTTTTGGTGCATTTCATACTATTTGGGTGCATTCGCGACCGTTTGGTTGCATTATGAAACTCGGTGCAAAACGGGCCGAACTAGTGCAAAAGTTCGTGCCTCAAAGTTGCGTTGGAATTTTTCGCAACAAACACACCCGAACCACCCCAATAGACCCTAAAGTAACGTTTTGGTGCGTTTCGTACTATTTTGGTGCATTCGGGACCGTTTGGTTACCTTATGAAACTCGGTGCACAACGGGCCGAACTAGTGCAAAACTTCGTGCCACGAAGTCGCGTCGGAATTTTTCACAACGAACGCAACCCATCGACCCCATTGGACTCTAAACTGACATTTTGGCGCGATACGTACCGTTTGGGTGCATTCGAGACCGTTTGGTTGCCTTACGAAACTCGGTGCAAAACAGGCCGAACTAGTGCAAAAGTTCGTGGCACGAAGTCGCATCGGAATTTTTTACAACGAACACACCCAATCCACCCCATCAGACTCTAAACTAACGTTTTGGTGCATTTCATACTATTTGGGTGCATTCGGGGCCGTTTGGTTGCCTTACGAAACTGGGTGCAAAACGGGCCGAACTAGTGCAAAAGTTCGTGCCATGAAGTCACGTCGGATTTTTTTTTTCCAACGAACGCACCCGATCCTCCGCATTAGACCCTAAACTAATGTTTTGGTGCGTTTCGTACCATTTGGGTGCATTCGGGACCTCATGGTTGCCTTACGAAACTCGGTGAAAAACGGGCCGAACTAGAGCAAAAGTTCGTGCCACGAAGTCGCGTCGGTATTTTTCAAAACGAACGCACCCAATCCACCCCATTAGACCCTAAACTGACATTTTGGTGCGTTTCGTACTATTTTCGATCATTCGGGGCTGTTTTGTTGCCTTACCAAACTCGGTGTACAACGGGCCGAACTAGTACAAAAGTTCGTGCCATGAAGTCATGTCGGAATTTTTTGCAACGAACGTACCCAATCCTCCCCAGTAGACCCTAAACTGACGTTTTGGTGAGTTTCGTACCATTTGGGTGCATTTGGGACCTTTTGGTTGCCTTACGAAACTCGGTGCAAAATGGGCCGAACTAGTGCAAAAGTTCGTGCCACGAAGTCGTGTCTGAATTTTTCGCAACGAACACACCCGATCCACCCCATTGGACCCTAAACTGACATTTTGGTGCGTTTCGTACTATTTGGTGCATTCGGGACCATTTGGTTGCCTTATGAAACTCGGTGCAAAACGGGCCGAACCAGTGCAAAAGTTCGTGCCGCGAAGTCGCTTGGGAATTTTTCGCAACGAACGCACTCAAACCACATCATTAGACCCTAAACTGATGTTTTGGTGCATTTCGTACTATGTGGATGCATTCGGGACCGTTTGGTTGCCTTCGAAACTCGGTGCAAAACGGGCCGAACTAGTGCAAAAGTTCGTGCCATGAAGTTGCGTCGGAATTTTCGCAACGAACGCACCCGATCCACCCCATTAGACCCTAAACTGACATTTTGGTGCGTTCCGTACTATTTTGGTGCATTCGGGGCTGTTTGGTTGCCTTACCAAACTCGGTGTACAACGGGCCGAACTAGTACAAAAGTTCGTGCCACGAAGTCGCTTCGGAATTTTTTGCAACGAACGCACCCGATCCACCCCATTGGACCCTAAACTGATGTTTTGGTGCGTTTCGTACCATTTGGGTGCAATTCGGGACCTTTTGGTTGCCTTACGAAACTCGGTGCAAAACGGGCCAAACTAGTGCAAAAGTTCGTGAAACGAAGTCGCGTCGGAATTTTTTACAATGAACGCTCCCATCCACCCCATTAGACCCTAACTGACGTTTTGGTGCATTTTGTACTATTTGGGTGCATTCGGGGCTGTTTGGGTTGCCTTACAAAACTCGATGCAAAACGGGCCAAACTAGTGCAAAAGTTTGTGCCACGAAGTCGCGTCTGAATTTTTCACAACGAACACACCCGATCCACCCCATTGGACCCTAAACTGACATTTTGGTGCGTTTCATACTATTTGGGTGCATTCGGGACCATTTGGTGCCTTATGAAACTAGGTGCAAAACGGGCCGAACTAGTGCAAAAGTTCGTGCCGCGAAGTCGCATTGGAATTTTTCGCAACGAACGCACTCAAACCACCTCATTAGACCCTAAACTGACGTTAGGTGCATTTCGTACTATGTGGATGCATTCGGGACCGTTTGGTTGCCTTCGAAACTCGGTGCAAAACGGGCCGAACTAGTGCAAAAGTTCGTGCCACGAAGTCGCGTTGGAATTTTTCGCAGCAAAACGCACCCGAACCAACCCATTAGACCCTATACTGACATTTTGGTGCGTTTCGTAGAATTTTGGTGTATTCGGGACCGTTTGATTGCCTTACGAAACTCGGTACAACGGGCAAAACTAGTACAAAAGTTCGTGCCACGAAGTTGCGTCGAATTTTTCGCAACAAACGCACCCGATCGCCCCATTGGACCCTAAACTAATGTTTTGGTGCGTTTCGTACCATTTGGGTGCATTCGGGACCTTTGGTTGCCTTACGAATTCGGTCCAAAATGGGCCGAACTAGTGCAAAAGTTCGTGCCACGAAGTCGCATCTGAAATTTTTCACAACAAACACACCCGATCCACCCCATTGGACCCTAAACTGACATTTTGGTGCGTTTCGTACTATTTGGGTGCATTCGGGACCATTTGGTTGCCTTATGAAACTCGGTGCAAAACGGGCCGAACTAGTGCAAAGTTCGTGCCGCGAAGTCGCGTTGGAATTTTCGCAATGAACGCACTCAAACCACCT
The DNA here is from genome assembly GCF_016808335.1 of Panicum virgatum. NCBI lineage: Eukaryota > Viridiplantae > Streptophyta > Magnoliopsida > Poales > Poaceae > Panicum > Panicum virgatum. The sequence continues at coordinate 35,457 of NW_024376638.1, forward strand.
CATTAGACCCTAAACTGATGTTTTGGTGCATTTCATACTATGTGGATGCATTCGGGACCGTTTGGTTGCCTTTCGAAACTCGGTGCAAAACGGGCCGAACTAGTGCAAAAGTTCGTGCCATGAAGTCGCGTCGGAATTTTTCGCAACGAATGCACCCGATCCACCCATTAGACCCTAAACTGACATTTTGGTGCGTTTCGTACTATTTTGGTGCATTCGGGGGTGTTTGGTTGCCTTACCAAACTAGTACAAAAGTTTGTGCCACGAAGTCGCATCGGAATTTTTTGCATCGAACGCACCCGATCCA
>NW_024376639.1:0-35745 GCF_016808335.1 Panicum virgatum
AAAACGGGCCGAACTAGTGCAAAGTTCGTGCCACGAAGTCGTGTCGGAACTTTTCGCAACGAACGCACCCGATCCACCCCATGGAACCTAAACTGACGTTTTGGCTACGTATCGTACTATTTGGGTGCATTTGGGACCGTTTGGTTGCCTTACGGAACTCGGTGCAAAACGGGCCCGAACTAGTGCAAAAGTTCGTGCCACGAAGTCGCGTTGGAATTTTTGCAACGAACCACCCGATCCACCCATCGGACCCTAAAACATTTTGATGCGTTTCACTATTTGGGTGCATTTGGGACCATTTGGTTGCCTTACGAAACTAGAGCAAAATAGGCCGAACTTGTGCAAAAATTCGTGCCACGAAGTCTCGTCAAATTTTTCTCAACAACGCACCCGATCCACCCCATTGGACCCTAAACTGATTTTGGTGCGTTTCATACTATTTGGGTGTTGGACCGTTTGGTTGCCTTACAAACTCAGTGCAAAACGTGCCGAACTAGTGCAAATGTTCGTGCCACGAAGTCGCATCGGAATTTTTTCAACGAACGCACCCGATCCACCCCATTGGACTTAATTGATGTTTTGCCGTTTTGTACTATTTGGTGCTTTTGGGACCGTTTGGTTGCCTTTCAAACTCAGTGCAAAACGGGCCGAACTAGTGCAAAAGTTCGCCACGAAGTATCGTTAGAATTTTTATAATGAACGCACCCGATCCAACCTTATAGGACCTAAACTGACGTTGTGGTGCGTTTCCTACAATTTGGGTGCATTTGGGATCGTTTGGTTGCCTTACGTAACTCGGTGCAAAACGTGCCTAACTAGTGCAAAAGTTCGTGCATGAAGTCGCGTCAGAATTTTCACAAGGAACGCACCCGATTCACCCCATTGGACCCTAAACTGACGTTTTGTACTATTCGGGTGCATTTTGGACCGTTTGGTTGCCTTACAGAAGTCGGTGCAAAACGGGCCCGAACTAGTGTAAAAGTTCGTGCCAGAAGTCACATCAGAATTTTTCAACGAACGCACCCGATCCACCCCATTGGACCTAAACTGATGTTTTGGTACGTTTCGTATTATTTTGGGCGCATTTGAGACCGTTTGGTTGCCTTACGGAATTCGGTTGCAAAAACGGACCGAACTAGTGCAAAAAGTTCGTCCCACGAAGTCGCGTCGGAATTTTTTGCAGGAACGCACCCGACCACCATTGGACTTAGATTGACGTTTTTTGCGCGTTTTGTACTATTTGGGTGCATTTAGGACCGTTTGGTTGCCTTCGAAACACAGAGCAAAACGGCCGAACTAGTGCAAAAGTTCGTGCCACGAAGTCATCGAAATTTTTCGCAATGAACGTACCCGATCCACCTTATAGGACCTAAACTGATGTTTTGGTGCGTTTCCTACAATTTGGGTGCATTTGGGATCGTTTGGTTGCCTTACGGAACTCGGTGCAAAAAGGGCCTAACTAGTGCAAAGTTCGTGCAATGAAGTCGCGTTGAATTTTTCGCAAGGAACGCACCCGATCCACCCCATTCGACCCTAAACTAACGTTTTTTGCGTTTTGTACTATTTGGGTGCATTTGGACCGTTTGGTTGCCTTACGAAACTCGGTGCAAAACGGGCCGAACTAGTGCAAAAGTTCGTGCCACGAAGTCCGTTAGATTTTTTCGCAACGAAGGGATCCTATCCACCCCATTGGACCCTAAATTGATGTTTTTACGTTTCGTATATTTGGGCGCATTTGGGACCGTTTGGTTGCCTTACGGAATTCGGTGCAAAACGGGCCGAACTAGTGCAAAAGTTCGTGCCACGAAGTCGTCGGAATTTTTTGCAAGGAACGCACCCGATCCACTCCGTTGGACCCTAAACTGACGTTTTGGTGCGTTTTGTACTATTTGGGTGCATTTGAGACCGTTGGTTGCCTTACGGAACTCGATGCAAAACGGGCCGAAGAAGTGCAAAAGTTCGTGCCACGAAGTCGCGTTGGAATTTTTCGCAACGAAAGCACCCGATCCACCCATTGGACCCTAAACTAACATTTTGGTGCGTTTCAAACTATTTGGGTGCATTTGGGACCGTTTGGTTGCCTTACGAAACTCGGAGCAAAACAGACGAACTAGTGCAAATTCGTGCCACGAAGTCGCGTTGGAATTTTTCGCAACGATCGCACCCGATCCACCCCATTGGACTCTAAACTAAAAATGGTGCGTTTCATACTATGGGTGTTTTGGCACCGTTTGGTTGCCTTACGAAACTCAGTGCAAAACGTGCCGAACTAGTGCAAATTCGTGCCACGAGTCGCTCGGAATTTTTCACAACGCACGCACCTGATCCACCCCATTGGACCCTAAATTGACGTTTTGGCGCGTTTCATACCATTTGGGTGCATTTGGGACCGTTTGGTTGCCTTTCGAAACTCGGTGCAAAAAGTGCCGAACTAGTGCAAAAGTTCGTGCCACGAAGTCGCATCAGAATTTTTCACAACGAACGCACCCGATCCACCTTATAGGTACGTAAACTGACGATGTGGTGGCGTTTCGTATTATTTGGGTGCATTTGGGACTGTTTGGTTGCCTACGGAACTCGGCGCAAAACGGGCCTAACTAATGCAAAAGTTGTGGCATGAAGTCGCGTCAGAATTTTTTCGCAAGGAAGGCACCCGATCCACCCCATTGGACCCTAAACTGACGTTTTGGTGCGTTTGTACTATTCGGGTGCATTTTGGACCGTTTGGTTGCCTTACAGAAGTCGGTGCAAAACGGCCGAACTAGTGCAAAAGTTCGTGCCACGAAAGTCACGTCAGAATTTTTTGCAACGAACGCACCCGATCCACACCATTGGACCCTAAACTGATGTTTTGGTACGTTTCGTATTATTTGGGCGCATTTGAGACCATTTGGTTGCCTTACGGAATTCGGTGCAAAACGGACCGAACTAGTGCAAAAGTTCGTGCCACGAAGTCGCGTCGGAATTTTTGCAAGGAACGCACCCAATCCACTCCGTTGGACCCTAAACTGATGTTTGGTGTGTTTCGTACTATTTGGGTGCATTTGGGACCGTTGGTTGCCTTACGGAACTCGATGCAAAATGGGCCGAACAAGTGCAAAAGGTTCGTGCCACGAAGTCGCGTTGGAATTTTTCGCAACGAAAGCACCCGATCCACCCATTGGACCCTAAACTAACATTTTGGTGCGTTTCAAACTATTTGGGTGCATTTGGGAACGTTTGGTTGCCTTAACGAAACTCGGAGCAAAACAGGCCGATCTAGTGCAAAAATTCGTGCCACGAAGTTGCGTCGGAATTTTTCGCAACAAACGCACCCGATCCACCCCATTGGACTCTAAACTAAAAATTATGGTGCGTTTCATACTGTGGGTGTATTTGGCACCGTTTGGTTGCCTTACGAAACTCAGTGCAAAACGTGCCGAACTAGTGCAAAAGTTCGTGCCACGAGGTCGCGTTCGGAATTTTTTGGCAACGAACGCACCTGATCCACCCCATTGGACCCCAAATTGACGTTTTGGCGCATTTCGTACCATTTGGGTGCATTTGGGACCGTTTGGTTGCCTTTCGGAACTCGGTGCAAAAAGTACCGAACTAGTGCAAATGTTCGTGCCACGAAGTCGCATCAGAATTTTCACAACGAACGCACCCGATCCACCTTATTGGTACGTAAACTGATGTTGTGGTGCGTTTGTATTATTTGGGTGCATTTGGGACTGTTTTGGTTGCCTTACGGAACTCAGATGGAAACGGGCCGAACTAGTGCAAAAGTTCGTGCCACAAAGTCGTGTCGGAATTTTCCGCAACGAACACACCCGATCCGCCCCATTGGAACCTAAACTGAAGTTTTGCTACGTATCGTACTATTTGGGTGCATTTGGGACCGTTTGGTTGCCTTACGGAACTCGGTGCAATACGGGCCGAACTAGTGCAAAAGTTTCGTGCCACGAAGTCGCCTTAGAATTTTTCGCAACGAACGCACCCGATCCACCCCATTGGACCCTAAAACTGATGTTTTGGTATGTTTCATATTATGTGGGCGCATTTGGGACCGTTTGGGTTGCCTTACAAAACTCAGAGCAAAACAGGCCGAACTAGTGCAAAAATTCGTGACACGAAGTTGCATCGGAATTTTTCGCAATGAACGCACCCGATCCACCCCATTGGACCCTAAACTAAAAATTTTGGTGCGTTTCATACTATTTGGGTGTTGGGACCGTTTGGTTGCCTTACAAAACTCAGTGCAAAATGTGCCGAACTAGTGCAAATGTTCGTGCCACGAAGTCGCATCGGAATTTTTCGCAACGAACGCACCCATCCACCCCATTGGACTTTGAATTGATGTTTTTTGCGCGTTTTGTACTATTTGGGTGCTTTTGGGACCGTTTGGTTGCCTTTCAGAACTCAGTGCAAAACGGACCGAACTAGTGCAAAAGTTCATGCCACGAAGTATCGTCAGAATTTTTCGCAATGAACGCACCCGATCAACCTTATAGGAACCTAACTGACGTTGTGGTGTGTTTCCTACAATTTGGGTGCATTTGGGATCGTTTGGGTTGCCTTACGTAACTCGGTGCAAAACGTGCCTAACTAGTGCAAAAGTTCGTGGCATGAAGTCGCGTCAGAATTTTTCACAAGGAAGGCACCCGATTCACCCCATTGGACCCTAAACTGACGTTTTGTACTATTCAGGTGCATTTTGGACCGTTTGGGTTGCCTTACAGAACTTGGCGCAATACGGGCCGAACTAGTGCAAAAGTTCGTGCCACGAAGTCGCCTTAGAATTTTCGCAACGAACGCACCCAATCCACCCCATTGGACCCTAAACTGATGTTTTGGTGCGTTTCGAACTATTTGGGTGCATTTGGGACTGTTTGGTTGCATGACAGAACTCGGTGCAAAACGAGCCGAACTAGTGCAAAAGTTCGTGCCACGAAGTCGCGTCTGAATTTTTCGGAACGAACGCACCCGATCCACCCCATTGGACCCTAAAACTGATGTTTTGGTATGTTTCATATTATGTGGGCGCATTTGGGACCGTTTGGTTGCCTTACGGAATTCGGTGCAAACCGGGCCGAACTAGAGCAAAAGTTCGTGCCACAAAAGTCGCGTAGGAATTTTATGCATCGAACGCACCTAATCCACCCCATTGCAAACACCTAAACTAAAAATTTTGGTGCGTTTCGTACTATTGTTCGGTGCATTTGGAACCATTTGGTTGCCTTACGAAACTCTGTGCAAAACGGGCCGAACTAATGCAAAAGTTCGTGCCAACGAAGTCCGCGTCGGAATTTTTTCGAAAGGAACACACCCGATCCACCCCTTTGGATCCTAAACTAAACGTTTTGGGTGTGTTTCATACTATTTGGGTGCATTTGGGACCGGTTGGGTTGCCTTACGGAACTCGGCGCAAAACGGGCCGAACAAGTGCAAAAGTTCGTGCCACGAAGTCGCGTCAGAATTTTTCGGCAACAAACGCACCCGATCCACCCCCATTGGACCCTAAACTGACATTTTGGTTCATTTCGAGACATTTGGTTGCATTAGGGACTGTTTGGTTGCCTTACGAAACTCGGAGCAAAAACAGGCCGAACTAGTGCAAAAATTCGTGCCACGAAGTCGCGGTCGGAATTTTCACAACCAACGCACCCGATCCAGCCCATTGGACCCTAAACTAAAAAATTTGGTGCGTTTCATACTATTTGGGTGTTGGGACCGTTTGGTTGCCTTACAAAACTCAGTGCAAAACGTCCCGAACTAGTGCAAATGTTCGTGACACGAAGTCGCGTCGGAATTTTTCGCATGAACGCACCCGATCCACCCCATTGGACCCTAAACTAAAAATTTTGGTGCGTTTCATACTATTTGGGTGTTGGGACCGTTTGGTTGCCTTACAAAACTCAGTGCAAAACGTCCCGAACTAGTGCAAATGTTCGTGACAACGAAGTCGCGTCGGAATTTTTCGCAATGAACGCACCCGATCCACCCCATTGGACCCTAAACTAAAAATTTTGGTGCGTTTCATACTATTTGGGGTGTTGGGACCATTTGGTTGCCTTACAAAACTCAGTGCAAAACATGCCGAACTAGTGCAAATGTTCGTGCCACGAAGTTCACGTCGGAATTTTCGCAACGAACGCACCCGATCCACCCCATTGGACTTTAAATTGACATTTTTTACGCGTTTTATACTATTTCGGTGGCATTTGGGACCGTTTGGTTGCCTTTCGGAACTCAGTGCAAAACGGGCCGAACTAGTGCAAAAGTTGATTGCCACGAAGGTATCGTCAGAATTTTTCGCAATGACGCACCCGATCAACCTTATAGGAACCTAAACTGACGTTGTGGTGCATTTCGTACTATTTGGGTGCATTTGGGATCGTTTGGTTGCTTACGGAACTCGGAGCAAAACGGGCCTAACTAGTGCAAAAGTTCGTGGCATGAAGTCGCGTTAGAATTTTTCGCAAGGAAGGCCACCCGATCCACCCCATTGGACCCTAAACTGATGTTTTGGTGCGTTTTGTACTATTCGGGTGTATTTTGGACCGTTTGGTTGCCTTACAGAAGTCGGAGCAAAATGGGCCGAACTTGTGCAAAAGTTCGGGCCACGAAGTCACGTCGGATTTTTTCGCAACGAACGCACCCGATCCACCCCATTGGACACTTAAACTGATGTTTTGGTACGTTTTGTATTATTTGGGCGCATTTGAGACTGTTTGGTTGCCTTACGGAATTCGGTGCAAAACGGACTGAACTAGTGCAAAAGTTCGTGCCATGAAGTCGCGTCGGAATTTTTTGCAAGGAACGCACCCGATCCACTCCGTTGGACCCTAAACTGACGTTTTGGTGCATTTCGTACTATTTGGGTGCATTTAGGACCATTGGTTGCCTTACGGAACTCGATGCAAAACGGGCCGAGCAAGTGCAAAAGTTCGTGCCACGAAGTCGCGTTGGAATTTTTCGCAACGAAAGCACCCGATCCACCAATTGGACCCTAAACTAATATGTTGGTGCGTTTCAAACTATTTGGGTGCATTTGGGATCGTTTGGTTGCCCTACGAAACTCGGAGCAAAACAGGCCGAACTAGTGCAAAAATTCGTGACACGAAGTCGCGTCGGAATTTTTCGCAACGAACGCACCCGATCCACCCCATTGGACCCAAAACTAAAAATTTTGGTGCGTTTCATACTATTTGGGTGTTGGGACCGTTTGGTTGCCTTACAAAACTTAGTGCAAAACATGCCGAACTAGTGCAAATGTTCGTGCCACGAAGTCGCGTCGGAATTTTTCGCAACGAACGCACCCGATCCGCCCCATTGGACTTTAAATTGACATTTTTGCGCGTTTTGTACTATTTGGGTGCAATTGGGACCGTTTGGTTGCCTTTCGGAACTCAGTGCAAAACGGGCCGAACTAGTGTAAAAGTTCATGCCACGAAGTATCGTCAGAATTTTCGTAATGAACGCACCCGATCATCCTTATAGGAACCTAAACTGACGTTGTGGTGCGTTTCCAACTATTTGGGTGCATTTGGGATCGTTTGGTTGCTTTACGGAACTCGGTGCAAAACGGGCCTAACTAATGCAAAAGTTCGTGGCATGAAGTCGCGTCAGAATTTTCGCAAGGAAGGCACCCGATCCACCCCATTGGACCCTAAACTGATATTTTGGTGCGTTTTGTACTATTCGGGTGCATTTTGGACCGTTTGGTTGCCTTACAGAAGTCGGTGCAAAACGGGCCGAACTTGTGCAAAAGTTCGTGCCACGAAGTCACGTCAGAATTTTTCGCAACGAACGCACCCGATCCACCCCATTGGACCCTAAACTAATGTTTTGGTATGTTTCGTATTATTTGGGCGCATTTGAGACCGTTTGGTTGCCTTACGGAATTCGGTGCAAAACGAACCGAACTAGTGCAAAAGTTCGTGCCACGAAGTCGCGTCGGAATTTTTTGCAAGGAATGCACCCGATCCACTCCGTTGGACCCTAAACCAACGTTTTGGTGCGTTTCGTACTATTTGGGTGCATTTGGGACCGTTGCTTGCCCTACGGAACTCGATGCAAAACGGGCCGAACAAGTGCAAAAGTTCGTGCCACAAAGTCGCGTTGGAATTTTTCGCAACGAAAGCACCCGATCCACCCATTGGACCCTAAACTAACATTTTGGTGCGTTTCAAACTATTTGGGTGCATTTGGGACCGTTTGGTTGCCTTACGAAACTCGGAGCAAAACAGGCCGAACTAGTGCAAAAATTCGTGACACGAAGTCGCGTCGGAATTTTTCGCAATGAACGCACCCGATCCACCCCATTGGACCCTAAACTAAAAATTTTGGTGCGTTTCATACTATTTGGGTGTTGGGACCGTTTGGTTGCCTTACAAAACTCAGTGCAAAACATGCCGAACTAGTGCAAATGTTCGTGCCACGAAGTCGCGTCGGAATTTTTCGCAACGAACGCACCCGATCCACCCCATTGGACTTTAAATTGACATTTTTGCGCGTTTTGTACTATTTGGGTGAATTTGGGACCGTTTGGTTGCCTTTCGGAACTCAATGAAAACGGGCCGAACTAGTGTAAAAGTTCAGGCCACGAAGTATCGTCAGAATTTTTCGCAATGAACGCACCCGATCAACCTTATAGGAACCTAAACTGACGTTGTAGTGCGTTTCCTTCTATTTCGGTGGATTTGGGATCGTTTGGTTGCTTTACGGAACTCGGTGCAAAACGGGCCTAACTAATGCAAAAGTTCGTGGCATGAAGTCGCGACAGAATTTTTCGCAAGGAAGGCACCCGATCCACTCGATTGGACCCTAAACTGACATTTTGGTGCGTTTTGTACTATTCGGGTGCGTTTTGGACCGTTTGGTTGCCTTACAGAAGTCGGTGCAAAATGGGCCGAACTTGTGCAAAAGTTCGTGCCACGAAGTCAAGTCAGAATTTTTCACAACGAACGCACCCGATCCACCCCATTGGACCCTAAACTAACGTTTTGGTACGTTTCGTATTATTTGGGCGCATTTGAGACCGTTTGGTTGCCTTACGGAATTCGGTGCAAAACGAACCGAACTAGTGCAAAAGTTCGTGCCACGAAGTCGCGTCGGAATTTTTTTTAAGGAGCGCACCCGATCCACTCCGTTGGACCCTAAACTGACGTTTTGGTGCGTTTCGTACTATTTGGGTGCATTTGGGACCGTTGGTTGCCTTACGGAACTCGATGCAAAACGGGCCAAACAAGTGCAAAAGTTCGTGCCACGAAGTCGCGTTGGAATTTTTCGCAACGAAAGCACCCGATCCACCCATTGGACCCTAAACTAACATTTTGGTGCGTTTCAAACTATTTGGGTGCATTTGGGACCGTTTGGTTGCCTTACGAAACTCAGAGAAAAACAGGCCGAACTAGTGCAAAAATTCGTGACACGAAGTCACGTCGGAATTTTTCGCAATGAACATACCCGATCCACCCCATTGGACCCTAAACTAAAAATTTTGGTGCGTTTCATACTATTTGGGTGTTGGGACCGTTTGGTTGCCTTACAAAACTCAGTGCAAAACATGCCGAACTAGTGCAAATGTTCGTGCCACGAAGTCGCGTCGGAATTTTTCGCAACGAACGTACCCGATCCACCCCATTGGACTTTAAATTGACATTTTTGCGCGTTTTGTACTATTTGGGTGCATTTGGGACCGTTTGGTTGCCTTTCGGAACTCAGTGCAAAACGGGCCGAACTAGTGTAAAAGTTCATGCCACGAAGTATCGTCAGAATTTTTCGCAATGAACGCACCCGATCAACCTTATAGGAACCTAAACTGACGTTGTGGTGCGTTTCCTACTATTTGGGTGCATTTGGGATCGTTTGGTTGCTTTACGGAACTCGGTGCAAAACGGGCCTAACTAATGCAAAAGTTCGTGGCATGAAGTCGCGTCAGAATTTTTCGCAAGGAAGGCACCCGATCCACCCCATTGGACCCTAAACTGATATTTTGGTGCGTTTTGTACTATTCGGGTGCATTTTGGACCGTTTGGTTGCCTTACAGAAGTCGGTGCAAAACGGGCCGAACTAGTGCAAAAGTTCGTGCCACGAAGTCACGTCAGAATTTTTCGCAACGGACGCACCCGATCCACCCCATTGGACCCTAAACTGATGTTTTGGTACGTTTCGTATTATTTGGGCGCATTTGAGACCGTTTGGTTGCCTTACGGAATTCGGTGCAAAACGAACCGAACTAGTGCAAAAGTTCGTGCCACGAAGTCGCGTCGGAATTTTTTGTAAGGAATGCATGACGTTTTGGTGCGTTTCGTACTATTTGGGTGTATTTGGGACCGTTGGTTGCCTTACGGAACTCGATGCAAAACGGGACGAACAAGTGCAAAAGTTCGTGCCACGAAGTCGCGTTGGAATTTTTCGCAACGAAAGCACCCGATCCACCCATTGGACCCTAAACTAACATTTTGGTGCGTTTCAAACTATTTGGGTGCATTTAGGACCGTTTGGTTGCCTTACAAAACTCGGAGCAAAACAGGCCGAACTAGTGCAAAAATTCGTGACACGAAGTCGCGTCGGAATTTTTCGCAATGAACGCACCCGATCCACCCCATTGGACCCTAAACTAAAAATTTTGGTGCGTTTCATACTATTTGGGTGTTGGGACCGTTTGGTTGCCTTACAAAACTCAGTGCAAAACATGCCGAACTAGTGCAAATGTTCGTGCCACGAAGTCGCGTCGGAATTTTTCGCAACGAACACACCCGATCCACCCCATTGGACTTTAAATTGACATTTTGCGCGTTTTGTACTATTTGGGTGAATTTGGGACCGTTTGGTTGCCTTTCGGAACTCAATGAAAACGGGCCGAACTAGTGTAAAAGTTCATGCCACGAAGTATCGTCAGAATTTTTCGCAATGAACGCACCCGATCAACCTTATAGGAACCTAAACTGACGTTGTAGTGCGTTTCCTTCTATTTCGGTGCATTTGGGATCGTTTGGTTGCTTTACGGAACTCGGTGCAAAACGGGCCTAACTAATGCAAAAGTTCGTGGCATGAAGTCGCGACAGAATTTTTCGCAAGGAAGGCACCCGATCCACTCGATTGGACCCTAACTGACATTTTGGTGCGTTTTGTACTATTCGGGTGCGTTTTGGACCGTTTGGTTGCCTTACAGAAGTCGGTGCAAAATGGGCCGAACTTGTGCAAAAGTTCGTGCCACGAAGTCAAGTCAGAATTTTTCACAACGAACGCACCCGATCCACCCCATTGGACCCTAAACTAACGTTTTGGTACGTTTCGTATTATTTGGGCGCATTTGAGACCGTTTGGTTGCCTTACGGAATTCGGTGCAAAACGAACCGAACTAGTGCAAAAGTTCGTGCCACGAAGTCGCGTCGGAATTTTTTTAAGGAGCGCACCCGATCCACTCCGTTGGACCCTAAACTGACGTTTTGGTGCGTTTCGTACTATTTGGGTGCATTTGGGACCGTTGGTTGCCTTACGGAACTCGATGCAAAACGGGCCAAACAAGTGCAAAAGTTCGTGCCACGAAGTCGCGTTGGAATTTTTCGCAACGAAAGCACCCGATCCACCCATTGGACCCTAAACTAACATTTTGGTGCGTTTCAAACTATTTGGGTGCATTTGGGACCGTTTGGTTGCCTTACGAAACTCAGAGAAAAACAGGCCGAACTAGTGCAAAAATTCGTGACACGAAGTCACGTCAGAATTTTTCGCAATGAACATACCCGATCCACCCCATTGGACCCTAAACTAAAAATTTTGGTGCGTTTCATACTATTTGGGTGTTGGGACCGTTTGGTTGCCTTACAAAACTCAGTGCAAAACATGCCGAACTAGTGCAAATGTTCGTGCCACGAAGTCGCGTCGGAATTTTTCGCAACGAACGCACCCGATCCACCCCATTGGACTTTAAATTGACATTTTTGCGCGTTTTGTACTATTTGGGTGCATTTGGGACCGTTTGGTTGCCTTTCGGAACTCAGTGCAAAACGGGCCGAACTAGTGTAAAAGTTCATGCCACGAAGTATCGTCAGAATTTTTCGCAATGAACGCACCCGATCAACCTTATAGGAACCTAAAATGACGTTGTGGTGCGTTTCCTACTATTTGGGTGCATTTGGGATCGTTTGGTTGCTTTACGGAACTTGGTGCAAAACGGGCCTAACTAATGCAAAAGTTCGTGGCATGAAGTCGCGTCAGAATTTTTCGCAAGGAAGGCACCCGATCCACCCCCATTGGACCCTAAACTGATATTTTGGTGCGTTTTGTACTATTCGGGTGCATTTTGGACCGTTTGGTTGCCTTACAGAAGTCGGTGCAAAACGGGCCGAACTAGTGCAAAAGTTCGTGCCACGAAGTCACGTCAGAATTTTTCGCAACGAACGCACCCGATCCACCCCATTGGACCCTAAACTGATGTTTTGGTACGTTTCGTATTATTTGGGCGCATTTGAGACCGTTTGGTTGCCTTACGGAATTCGGTGCAAAACGAACCGAACTAGTGCAAAAGTTCGTGCCACGAAGTCGCGTCGGAATTTTTTGTAAGGAATGCACCCGATCCACTCCGTTGGACCCTAAACTGACGTTTTGGTGCGTTTCGTACTATTTGGGTGTATTTGGGACCGTTGGTTGCCTTACGGAACTCGATGCAAAACGGGACGAACAAGTGCAAAAGTTCGTGCCACGAAGTCGCGTTGGAATTTTTCGCAACGAAAGCACCCGATCCACCCATTGGACCCTAAACTAACATTTTGGTGCGTTTCAAACTATTTGGGTGCATTTGGGACCGTTTGGTTGCCTTACAAAACTCGGAGCAAAACAGGCCGAACTAGTGCAAAAATTCGTGACACGAAGTCGCGTCGGAATTTTTCGCAATGAACGCACCCGATCCACCCCATTGGACCCTAAACTAAAAATTTTGGTGCGTTTCATACTATTTGGGTGTTGGGACCGTTTGGTTGCCTTACAAAACTCAGTGCAAAATATGCCGAACTAGTGCAAATGTTCGTGCCACGAAGTCGCGTCGGAATTTTTCGCAACGAACGCACCCGATCCACCCCATTGGACTTTAAATTGACATTTTTGCGCGTTTTGTACTATTTGGGTGCATTTGGGACCATTTGTTTGCATTTCGGAACTCAGTGCAAAACGGGCCGAACTAGTGTAAAAGTTCATGCCACGAAGTATCGTCAGAATTTTTTGCAATGAACGCACCCGATCAACCTTATAGGAACCTAAACTGACGTTGTGGTGCGTTTCCTACTATTTGGGTGCATTTGGGATCGTTTCGTTGCTTTACGGAACTCGGTGCAAAACGGGCCTAACTAATGCAAAAGTTCGTGGCATGAAGTCGCGTCAGAATTTTTCGCAAGGAAGGCACCCGATCCACCCCATTGGACCCTAAACTGATATTTTGGTGCGTTTTGTACTATTCGGGTGCATTTTGGACCGTTTGGTTGCCTTACAGAAGTCGGTGCAAAACGGGCCGAACTTGTGCAAAAGTTCATGCCACGAAGTCACGTCAGAATTTTTCGCAACGAACGCACCCGATCCACCCCATTGGACCCTAAACTGATGTTTTGGTAAGTTTCGTATTATTTGGGCGCATTTGAGACCGTTTGGTTGCCTTACGGAATTCGGTGCAAAACGAACCGAACTAGTGCAAAAGTTCGTGCCACGAAGTCGCGTCAGAATTTTTTGCAAGGAACGCACTCGATCCACTCCGTTGGACCCTAAACTGACGTTTTGGTGCGTTTCGTACTATTTGGGTGCATTTGGGACCGTTGGTTGCGTAACGGAACTCGATGCAAAACGGGCCGAACAAGTGCAAAAGTTCGTGCCACGAAGTCGCGTTGGAATTTTTCGCAACGAAAGCACCCGATCCACCCATTGGACCCTAAACTAACATTTTGGTGCGTTTCAAACTATTTGGGTGCATTTGGGACCGTTTGGTTGCCTTACGAAACTCAGAGCAAAACAGGCCGAACTCGTGCAAAAATTCGTGACACGAAGTCGCGTCGGAATTTTTCGCAATGAACGCACCCGATCCACCCCATTGGACCCTAAACTAAAAATTTTGGTGCGTTTCATACTATTTGGGTGTTGGGACCGTTTGGTTGCCTTACAAAACTCAGTGCAAAACATGCCGAACTAGTGCAAATGTTCGTGCCACGAAGTCACGTCGGAATTTTTCGCAACGAACGCACCCGATCCACCCCATTAGACTTTAAATTGACATTTTTGCGCGTTTTATACTATTTGAGTGCATTTGGGACTGTTTGGTTGCCTTTCGGAACTCAGTGCAAAACGGGCCGAACTAGTGCAAAAGTTCATGCCACGAAGTATCGTCAGAATTTTTCGCAATGAACGCACCCGATCAACCTTATAGGAACCTAAACTGACGTTGTGGTGCGTTTCCTACTATTTGGGTGCATTTGTGATCGTTTGGTTGCTTTACGGAACTCGGTGCAAAACGGGCCTAACTAATGCAAAAGTTCGTGGCATGAAGTCGCTTCAGAATTTTTCGCAAGGAAGGCACCCGATCCACCCCATTGGACCCTAAACTGATATTTTGGTGCGTTTTGTACTATTCGGGTGCAGTTTGGATCGTTTGGTTGCCTTACAGAAGTCGGTGCAAAATGGGCCGAACTAGTGCAAAAGTTCGTGCCACGAAGTCACATCAGAATTTTTCGCAACGAACGCACCCGATCCACCCCATTGGACCCTAAACTGATGTTTTGGTATGTTTCGTAATATTTGGGCGCATTTGAGACCGTTTGGTTGCCTTACGGAATTCGGTGCAAAACGAACCGAACTAGTGCAAAAGTTCGTGCCACGAAGTCGCATCGGAATTTTTTGCAAGGAACGCACCCGATCCACTCCGTTGGACCCTAAACTGACGTTTTGGTGCGTTTCGTACTATTTGGGTGCATTTGGGACCGTTGGTTGCCTTACAGAACTCGATGCAAAACGGGCCGAACAAGTGCAAAAGTTCGTGCCACGAAGTCGCGTTGGAATTTTTCGCAACGAAAGCACCCGATCCACCAATTGGACCCTAAACTAACATTTTGGTGCGTTTCAAACTATTTGGGTGCATTTGGGACCGTTTGGTTGCCTTACGAAACTCGGAGCAAAAATTCGTGACACGAAGTCGCGTCGGAATTTTTCGCAACGAACGCACCCGATCCACCCCATTGGACCCTAAACTAAAAATTTTGGTGCGTTTCATACTATTTGGGTGTTGGGACCGTTTGGTTGCCTTACAAAACTCAGTGCAAAACATGCCGAACTAGTGCAAATGTTTGTGCCACGAAGTCGCGTCGGAATTTTTCGCAACGAACGCACCCGATCCACCCCATTGGACTTTAAATTGACATTTTTTTCGTGTTTTGTACTATTTCGGTGCATTTGGGACCGTTTGGTTGCCTTTCGGAACTCAGTGTAAAACGGGGCGAACTAGTGCAAAAGTTCATGCCACGAAGTATCGTCAGAATTTTTCACAATGAACGCACCCGATCAACCTTATAGGAACCTAAACTGACGTTGTGGTGCGTTTCCTACTATTTGGGTGCATTTGTGATCGTTTGGTTGCTTTACGGAACTCGGTGCAAAACGGGCCTAACTAATGCAAAAGTTCGTGGCATGAAGTCGCTTCAGAATTTTTCGCAAGGAAGGCACCCGATCCACCCCATTGGACCATAAATTGACATTTTGGTGCGTTTTGTACTATTCGGGTGCATTTTGGATCGTTTGGTTGCCTTACAGAAGTCGGTGCAAAACGGGCCGAACTAGTGCAAAAGTTCGTGCCACGAAGTCACATCAGAATTTTTCGCAACGAACGCACCCGATCCACCCCATTGGACCCTAAACTGATGTTTTGGTACGTTTCGTATTATTTGGGTGCATGTGAGACCGTTTGGTTGCCTTACGAAACTCGGTGGAAAACGAGCCGAACTAGTGCAAAAGTTCGTGCCCCGAAGTCGCTTCGGAATTTTTCGCAACGAACGCACCCGATCCACCCCATTGTACCCTAAACGGATATTTTGGTGCGTTTCATACTATTTGGGTGCATTTGGGAATGTTTGGTTGTCTTACGAAACTCGGTGCAAAACGGGCCGAACTAGTGCAAAAGTTCGTGCCACGAAGTCGCATCGGAATTTTTCGCAACTAACGCTCACAATCCACCTTATAGGACACTAAACTAACGTTTTGGTGTGTTTCGTACTATTTGGGTGGATTTGGTACCGTTTGGTTGCCTTACGGAACTCGGTGCATAACAGGCCGATGTAGTGCAAAAGCTCGTGCCATGAAGTCGCGTCGGAATTTTTTGCAACGAATGCATCCGATCCTCCTTATAGGACACTAAACTGCCGTTTTGCTGCATTTCGTACTATTTTGGTGGATTTGGGACTGTTTGGTTGCCTTACGATACTCGGTGCAAAACGGGCCGAACTAGTGCAAAAGTTAGTGCCACGAAGTCGCGTCGGAATTTTTCGCAACGAACGAACCCGATCCACCCCATTGGTCCCTAAACTGACATTTTGGTGCATTTGGTACTATTTGGGTGCATTTGGGACTGTTTGGTTGTCTTACGAAACTCGGTGCAAAATGGGCCAAACTAGTGCAAAAGTTCCTGCCACGAAGTCGCGTCGGAATTTTTCGCTATGAACGCACCCGATCCACCCCATTGGACCCTAAACTGACATTTTGGTGCGTTTCGTACAATTTGGCTGCATTTGGGACCGTTTGGTTGCCATACCGAACTCGGTGCAAAACGGGCCGAACTAGTGCAAAAAGTTCGTGCCCCGAAGTCGCTTCGGAATTTTTCGCAACGAACGCACCCGATCCACCCCATTGTACCCTAAACGGATATTTTGGTGCGTTTCATACTATTTGGGTGCATTTGGGAATGTTTGGTTGTCTTACGAAACTCGGTGCAAAACGGGCCGAACTAGTGCAAAAGTTCGTGCCACGAAGTCGCATCGGAATTTTTCGCAACTAACGCTCACAATCCACCTTATAGGACACTAAACTAACGTTTTGGTGTGTTTCGTACTATTTGGGTGGATTTGGTACCGTTTGGTTGCCTTACGGAACTCGGTGCATAACAGGCCGATGTAGTGCAAAAGCTCGTGCCATGAAGTCGCGTCGGAATTTTTTGCAACGAACGCATCCGATCCTCCTTATAGGACACTAAACTGCCGTTTTGCTGCATTTCGTACTATTTTGGTGGATTTGGGACTGTTTGGTTGCCTTACGATACTCGGTGCAAAACGGGCCGAACTAGTGCAAAAGTTAGTGCCACGAAGTCGCGTCGGAATTTTTCGCAACGAACGAACCCGATCCACCCCATTGGTCCCTAAACTGACATTTTGGTGCATTTGGTACTATTTGGGTGCATTTGGGACTGTTTGGTTGTCTTACGAAACTCGGTGCAAAATGGGCCAAACTAGTGCAAAAGTTCCTGCCACGAAGTCGCGTCGGAATTTTTCGCTATGAACGCACCCGATCCACCCCATTGGACCCTAAACTGACATTTTGGTGCGTTTCGTACAATTTGGCTGCATTTGGGACCGTTTGGTTGCCATACCGAACTCGGTGCAAAACGGGCCGAACTAGTGCAAAAGTTCGTGCCCCGAAGTCGCTTCGGAATTTTTCGCAACGAACGCACCCGATCCACCCCATTGTACCCTAAACGGATATTTTGGTGCGTTTCATACTATTTGGGTGCATTTGGGAATGTTTGGTTGTCTTACGAAACTCGGTGCAAAACGGGCCGAACTAGTGCAAAAGTTCGTGCCACGAAGTCGCATCGGAATTTTTCGCAACTAACGCTCACAATCCACCTTATAGGACACTAAACTGACGTTTTGGTGTGTTTCGTACTATTTGGGTGGATTTGGTACCGTTTGGTTGCCTTACGGAACTCGGTGCATAACAGGCCGATGTAGTGCAAAAGCTCGTGCCATGAAGTCGCGTCGGAATTTTTCGCAACGAACGCATCCGATCCTCCTTATAGGACACTAAACTGCCGTTTTGCTGCGTTTCGTACTATTTTGGTGGATTTGTTACCGTTTGGTTGCCTTACGATACTCGGTGCAAAACGGGCCGAACTAGTGCAAAAGTTAGTGCCACGAAGTCGCGTCGGAATTTTTCGCAACGAATGAACCCGATCCACCCCATTGGACCCTAAACTGACATTTTGGTGCATTTGGTACTATTTGGGTGCATTTGGGACTGTTTGGTTGTCTTACGAAACTCGGTGCAAAATGGGCCAAACTAGTGCAAAAGTTCGTACCACGAAGTCGCGTCGGAATTTTTCACTATGAACGCACCCGATCCACCCCATTGGACCCTAAACTGACATTTTGGTGCGTTTTGTACTATTTGGCTGCATTTGGGACCGTTTGGTTGCCTTACCGAACTCGGTGCAAAACGGGCCGAACTAGTGCAAAAGTTCGTGCCACGAAGTTGCTTCGGAATTTTTCGCTATGAACGCACCCGATCCACGGCATTGGACCCTAAACTGATTTATTTGGTGCGTTTTGTATTATTTGGGTGCATTTGGGACTGTTCAGTTGCTTTACGGAACTCGGTCGAAAACTAGCCGAACTAGTGCGAAAGTTCGTGCCACGAAGTCGCGTCGGAATTATTCGCAACGAACGTAGCCGATCCACCCCATTGGACCCTAAATTGACGTTTTGGTGTGTTTCGTATTATTTGGGTGTATTTGGGACCATTTGGTTGCCTTACCAAACTCGGTGCAAAACGGGCCGAACTAGTGCAAAAGTTTGTGCCCCGAAGTCGCGTTGGAATTTTTCGCAACAAATGCACCCGATCCACCCCATTGGACCCTAAACTGACTTTTTGCTGCGTTCCGTACTATTTGGGTGCATTTGGGACTGTTTGGTTGTCTTACGGAACTCGGTGCAAAATAGGCAAAACTAGTGCAAAAGTTCGTGCCATGAAGTCGCATCGGTATGTTTCGCAACGAATGCACCCGATCCACCTTATAGGACACTAAACTGACGTTTTGGTGTGTTCCATACAACTTGGGTGCATGTGAGACCGTTTGGTTGCCTTACGAAACACGGTGGAAAACGGGCCGAACAAGTGCAAAAGTTCGTGCCACGAAGTCGCGTCGGAATTTTTCGCAACGAACGCACCCGATCCACCCCATTGGACCCTAAACTGACATTTTGGTGCGTTTCGTACTATTTGGGTTCATTTGGGAATGTTTGGTTGTCTTACGAAACTCGGTGCAAAACGGGCCGAACTAGTGCAAAAGTTCGTGCCACGAAGTCGCATCGGAATTTTTCGCAACTAACGCACCCAATCCACCTTATAGGACACTAAACTGACGTTTTGGTGTGTTTCATACTATTTGGGTAGATTTGGTACCGTTTGGTTGCCTTACGGATCTCGGTGCATAACAGGCCGATGTAGTGCAAAAGTTCGTGCCATGAAGTCGCGTCAGGAATTTTTCGCAACGAACGCATCCGATCCTCCTTATAGGACACTAAACTATCGTTTTGCTGCGTTTCGTACTATTTTGGTGGATTTGGGACCGTTTGGTTGCCTTACGAAACTCGGTGCAAAACGGGCCGAACTAGTGCAAAAGTTAGAGCCACGAAGTCGCGTCGGAATTTTTCGCAACGAACGAACCCGATCCACCCCATTGGACCCTAAACTAACATTTTGGTGCATTTGGTACTATTTGGGTGCATTTGGGACTGTTTGGTTGTCTTACGAAACTCGGTGCAAAATGGGCCAAACTAGTGCAAAAGTTCGTGCCACGAAGTCGCGTCGGATTTTTTCGCTATGAACGCACCCGATCCACCCCATTGGACCCTAAACTGACATTTTGGTGCGTTTTGTACTATTTGGCTGCATTTGGGACCGTTTGGTTGCCTTACCGAACTCGGTGCAAAACGGGCCGAACTAGTGCAAAAGTTCGTGCCACGAAGTTGCGTCGGAATTTTTCGCTATGAACGCACCTGATCCACGGCATTGGACCCTAAACTGATTTATTTGGTGCGTTTTGTATTATTTGGGTGCATTTGGGACTGTTCAGTTGCCTTACGGAACTCGGTCGAAAACTAGCCGAACTAGTGCGAAAGTTCGTGCCACGAAGTCGCGTCGGAATTTTTCGCAACGAACGCAGCCGATCCACCCCATTGGACCCTAAATTGACGTTTTGGTGTGTTTCGTATTATTTGGGTGTATTTGGGACCGTTTGGTTGCCTTACCAAACTCGGTGCAAAACGGGCCGAACTAGTGCAAAAGTTCGTGCCCCGAAGTCGCGTTGGAATTTTTCGCAACAAATGCACCCGATCCACCCCATTGGACCCTAAACTGACTTTTTGCTGCGTTCCGTACTATTTGGGTGCATTTGGGACTGTTTGGTTGGCTTACGGAACTCGGTGCAAAATAGGCAAAACTAGTGCAAAAGTTCGTGCCATGAAGTCGCATCGGTATGTTTCGCAACGAATGCACCCGATCCACCTTATAGGACACTAAACTGACGTTTTGGTGTGTTCCATACAACTTGGGTGCATGTGAGACCGTTTGGTTGCCTTACGAAACACGGTGGAAAACGGGCCGAACTAGTGCAAAAGTTCGTGCCACGAAGTCGCGTCGGAATTTTTCGCAACGAATGCACCCGAACCACCCCATTGGACCCTAAACTGACATTTTGGTGCGTTTCGTACTATTTGGGTGCATTTGGGAATGTTTGGTTGTCTTACGAAACTCGGTGCAAAAGGGCAGAACTAGTGCAAAAGTTCGTGCAACGAAGTCGCATCGGAATTTTTCGCAACTAACGCACCCAATCCACCTTATAGGACACTAAACTGACGTTTTGGTGTGTTTCATACTATTTGGGTAGATTTGGTACCGTTTGGTTGCCATACGGATCTCGGTGCATAACAGGCCGATGTAGTGCAAAAGTTCGTGCCATGAAGTCGCGTCGGAATTTTTCGCAACGAACGCATCCGATCCTCCTTATAGGACACTAAACTGTCGTTTTGCTGCGTTTTGTACTATTTTGGTGGATTTGGGACCGTTTGGTTGCCTTACGAAACTCGGTGCAAAACGGGCTGAACTAGTGCAAAAGTTCGTGCCACGAAGTCGCATCGGAATTTTTCGCAACTAACGCACCCAATCCACCTTATAGGACACTAAACTGACGTTTTGGTGTGTTTCATACTATTTGGGTAGATTTGGTACCGTTTGGTTGCCTTACGAAACTCGGTGCAAAATGGGCCAAACTAGTGCAAAAGTTCGTGCCACGAAGTCGCGTCGGATTTTTTCGCTATGAACGCACCTGATCCACCCCATTGGACCCTAAACTGCCATTTTGGTGCGTTTTGTACTATTTGGCTGCATTTGGGACCGTTTGGTTGCCTTACCGAACTCGGTGCAAAACGGGCCGAACTAGTGCAAAAGTTCGTGCCACGAAGTTGCGTCGGAATTTTTCGCTATGAACGCACCCGATCCACGGCATTGGACCCTAAACTGATTTATTTGGTGCATTTTGTATTATTTGGGTGCATTTGGGACTGTTCAGTTGCCTTACGGAACTCGGTCGAAAACTAGCCGAACTAGTGCGAAAGTTCGTGCCACGAAGTCGCGTCGGAATTTTTCGCAACGAACGCAGCCGATCCACCCCATTGGACCCTAAATTGACGTTTTGGTGTGTTTCGTATTATTTGGGTGTATTTGGGACCGTTTGGTTGCCTTACCAAACTCGGTGCAAAACGGGCCGAACTAGTGCAAAAGTTCGTGCCCCGAAGTCGCGTTGGAATTTTTCGCAACAAATGCACCCGATCCACCCCATTGGACCCTAAACTGACTTTTTGCTGCGTTCTGTACTATTTGGGTGCATTTGGGAATGTTTGGTTGTCATACGAAACTCGGTGCAAAACGGGCCGAACTAGTGCAAAAGTTCGTGCCACGAAGTCGCATCGGAATTTTTCGCAACTAACGCTCACAATCCACCTTATAGGACACTAAACTGACGTTTTGGTGTGTTTCGTACTATTTGGGTGGATTTGGTACCGTTTGGTTGCCTTACGGAACTCGGTGCATAACAGGCCGATGTAGTGCAAAAGCTCGTGCCATGAAGTCGCGTCGGAATTTTTCGCAACGAACGCATCCGATCCTCCTTATAGGACACTAAACTGCCGTTTTGCTGCGTTTCGTACTATTTTGGTGGATTTGTTACCGTTTGGTTGCCTTACGATACTCGGTGCAAAACGGGCCGAACTAGTGCAAAAGTTAGTGCCACGAAGTCGCGTCGGAATTTTTCGCAACGAATGAACCCGATCCACCCCATTGGACCCTAAACTGACATTTTGGTGCATTTGGTACTATTTGGGTGCATTTGGGACTGTTTGGTTGTCTTACGAAACTCGGTGCAAAATGGGCCAAACTAGTGCAAAAGTTCGTACCACGAAGTCGCGTCGGAATTTTTCACTATGAACGCACCCGATCCACCCCATTGGACCCTAAACTGACATTTTGGTGCGTTTTGTACTATTTGGCTGCATTTGGGACCGTTTGGTTGCCTTACCGAACTCGGTGCAAAACGGGCCGAACTAGTGCAAAAGTTCGTGCCACGAAGTTGCTTCGGAATTTTTCGCTATGAACGCACCCGATCCACGGCATTGGACCCTAAACTGATTTATTTGGTGCGTTTTGTATTATTTGGGTGCATTTGGGACTGTTCAGTTGCTTTACGGAACTCGGTCGAAAACTAGCCGAACTAGTGCGAAAGTTCGTGCCACGAAGTCGCGTCGGAATTATTCGCAACGAACGTAGCCGATCCACCCCATTGGACCCTAAATTGACGTTTTGGTGTGTTTCGTATTATTTGGGTGTATTTGGGACCATTTGGTTGCCTTACCAAACTCGGTGCAAAACGGGCCGAACTAGTGCAAAAGTTTGTGCCCCGAAGTCGCGTTGGAATTTTTCGCAACAAATGCACCCGATCCACCCCATTGGACCCTAAACTGACTTTTTGCTGCGTTCCGTACTATTTGGGTGCATTTGGGACTGTTTGGTTGTCTTACGGAACTCGGTGCAAAATAGGCAAAACTAGTGCAAAAGTTCGTGCCATGAAGTCGCATCGGTATGTTTCGCAACGAATGCACCCGATCCACCTTATAGGACACTAAACTGACGTTTTGGTGTGTTCCATACAACTTGGGTGCATGTGAGACCGTTTGGTTGCCTTACGAAACACGGTGGAAAACGGGCCGAACAAGTGCAAAAGTTCGTGCCACGAAGTCGCGTCGGAATTTTTCGCAACGAACGCACCCGATCCACCCCATTGGACCCTAAACTGACATTTTGGTGCGTTTCGTACTATTTGGGTTCATTTGGGAATGTTTGGTTGTCTTACGAAACTCGGTGCAAAACGGGCCGAACTAGTGCAAAAGTTCGTGCCACGAAGTCGCATCGGAATTTTTCGCAACTAACGCACCCAATCCACCTTATAGGACACTAAACTGACGTTTTGGTGTGTTTCATACTATTTGGGTAGATTTGGTACCGTTTGGTTGCCTTACGGATCTCGGTGCATAACAGGCCGATGTAGTGCAAAAGTTCGTGCCATGAAGTCGCGTCAGAATTTTTCGCAACGAACGCATCCGATCCTCCTTATAGGACACTAAACTATCGTTTTGCTGCGTTTCGTACTATTTTGTTGGATTTGGGACCGTTTGGTTGCCTTACGAAACTTGGTGCAAAACGGGCCGAACTAGTGCAAAAGTTAGAGCCACAAAGTCGCGTCGGAATTTTTCGCAACGAACGAACCCGATCCACCCCATTGGACCCTAAACTAACATTTTGGTGCATTTGGTACTATTTGGGTGCATTTGGGACTGTTTGGTTGTCTTACGAAACTCGGTGCAAAATGGGCCAAACTAGTGCAAAAGTTCGTGCCACGAAGTCGCGTCGGATTTTTTCGCTATGAACGCACCCGATCCACCCCATTGGACCCTAAACTGACATTTTGGTGCGTTTTGTACTATTTGGCTGCATTTGGGACCGTTTGGTTGCCTTACCGAACTCGGTGCAAAACGGGCCGAACTAGTGCAAAAGTTCGTGCCACGAAGTTGCGTCGGAATTTTTCGCTATGAACGCACCTGATCCACGGCATTGGACCCTAAACTGATTTATTTGGTGCGTTTTGTATTATTTGGGTGCATTTGGGACTGTTCAGTTGCCTTACGGAACTCGGTCGAAAACTAGCCGAACTAGTGCGAAAGTTCGTGCCACGAAGTCGCGTCGGAATTTTTCGCAACGAACGCAGCCGATCCACCCCATTGGACCCTAAATTGATGTTTTGGTGTGTTTCGTATTATTTGGGTGTATTTGGGACCGTTTGGTTGCCTTACCAAACTCGGTGCAAAACGGGCCGAACTAGTGCAAAAGTTCGTGCCCCGAAGTCGCGTTGGAATTTTTCGCAACAAATGCACCCGATCCACCCCATTGGACACTAAACTGACTTTTTGCTGCGTTCCGTACTATTTGGGTGCATTTGGGACTGTTTGGTTGGCTTACGGAACTCGGTGCAAAATAGGCAAAACTAGTGCAAAAGTTCGTGCCATGAAGTCGCATCGGTATGTTTCGCAACGAATGCACCCGATCCACCTTATAGGACACTAAACTGACGTTTTGGTGTGTTCCATACAACTTGGGTGCATGTGAGACCGTTTGGTTGCCTTACGAAACACGGTGGAAAACGGGCCGAACTAGTGCAAAAGTTCGTGCCACGAAGTCGCGTCGGAATTTTTCGCAACGAATGCACCCGAACCACCCCATTGGACCCTAAACTGACATTTTGGTGCGTTTCGTACTATTTGGGTGCATTTGGGAATGTTTGGTTGTCTTACGAAACTCGGTGCAAAAGGGCAGAACTAGTGCAAAAGTTCGTGCAACGAAGTCGCATCGGAATTTTTCGCAACTAACGCACCCAATCCACCTTATAGGACACTAAACTGACGTTTTGGTGTGTTTCATACTATTTGGGTAGATTTGGTACCGTTTGGTTGCCATACGGATCTCGGTGCATAACAGGCCGATGTAGTGCAAAAGTTCGTGCCATGAAGTCGCGTCGGAATTTTTCGCAACGAACGCATCCGATCCTCCTTATAGGACACTAAACTGTCGTTTTGCTGCGTTTTGTACTATTTTGGTGGATTTGGGACCGTTTGGTTGCCTTACGAAACTCGGTGCAAAACGGGCTGAACTAGTGCAAAAGTTCGTGCCACGAAGTCGCATCGGAATTTTTCGCAACTAACGCACCCAATCCACCTTATAGGACACTAAACTGACGTTTTGGTGTGTTTCATACTATTTGGGTAGATTTGGTACCGTTTGGTTGCCTTACGAAACTCGGTGCAAAATGGGCCAAACTAGTGCAAAAGTTCGTGCCACGAAGTCGCGTCGGATTTTTTCGCTATGAACGCACCTGATCCACCCCATTGGACCCTAAACTGACATTTTGGTGCGTTTTGTACTATTTGGCTGCATTTGGGACCGTTTGGTTGCCTTACCGAACTCGGTGCAAAACGGGCCGAACTAGTGCAAAAGTTCGTGCCACGAAGTTGCGTCGGAATTTTTCGCTATGAACGCACCCGATCCACGGCATTGGACCCTAAACTGATTTATTTGGTGCATTTTGTATTATTTGGGTGCATTTGGGACTGTTCAGTTGCCTTACGGAACTCGGTCGAAAACTAGCCGAACTAGTGCGAAAGTTCGTGCCACGAAGTCGCGTCGGAATTTTTCGCAACGAACGCAGCCGATCCACCCCATTGGACCCTAAATTGACGTTTTGGTGTGTTTCGTATTATTTGGGTGTATTTGGGACCGTTTGGTTGCCTTACCAAACTCGGTGCAAAACGGGCCGAACTAGTGCAAAAGTTCGTGCCCCGAAGTCGCGTTGGAATTTTTCGCAACAAATGCACCCGATCCACCCCATTGGACCCTAAACTGACTTTTTGCTGCGTTCTGTACTATTTGGGTGCATTTGGGACTGTTTGGTTGGCTTACGGAACTCGGTGCAAAATAGGCAAAACTAGTGCAAAAGTTCGTGCCATGAAGTCGCCTCGGTATGTTTCACAACGAATGCACCCGATCCACCTTATAGGACACTAAACTGACGTTTTGGTGTGTTCCATACAACTTGGGTGCATGTGAGACCGTTTGGTTGCCTTACGAAACACGGTGGAAAACGGGCCGAACTAGTGCAAAAGTTCGTGCCACGAAGTCGCGTCGGAATTTTTCGCAACGAACGCACCCGATCCACCCCATTGGACCCTAAACTGACATTTTGGTGCGTTTCGTACTATTTGGGTGCATTCGGGAATGTTTGGTTGTCTTATGAAACTCGGTGCAAAACGGGCAGAACTAGGGCAAAAGTTCGTGCAACGAAGTCGCATCGGAATTTTTCGCAACTAACGCACCCAATCCACCTTATAGGACACTAAACTGACGTTTTGGTGTGTTTCATACTATTTGGGTAGATTTGGTACCGTTTGGTTGCCTTACGGATCTCGGTGCATAACAGGCCGATGTAGTGCAAAAGTTCGTGCCATGAAGTCGCGTCGGAATTTTTCGCAACGAACGCATCCGATCCTCCTTATAGGACACTAAACTGTCGTTTTGCTGCGTTTCGTACTATTTTGGTGGATTTGGGACCGTTTGGTTGCCTTACGAAACTCGGTGCAAAACGGGCCGAACTAGTGCAAAAGTTAGTGCCACGAAGTCGCGTCGGAACTTTTCGCAACGAACAAACCCGATCCACCCCATTGGACCCTAAACTGACATTTTGGTGCATTTGGACTATTTGGGTGTATTTGGGACTGTTTGGTTGTCTTACGAAACTCGGTGCAAAATGGGCCAAACTAGTGCAAAAGTTCGTGCCACGAAGTCGCGTCGAATTTTTTCGCTATGAACGCACCCGATCCACCCCATTGGACCCTAAACTGACATTTTGGTGCGTTTTGTACTATTTGGCTGCATTTGGGACCGTTTGGTTGCCTTACCGAACTCGGTGCAAAACGGGCCGAACTCGTGCAAAAGTTCGTGCCACGAAGTTGCGTCGGAATTTTTCGCCATGAACGCACCCGATCCACGGCATTGGACCCTAAACTGATTTATTTGGTGCGTTTTGTATTATTTGGGTGCATTTGGGACTGTTCAGTTGCCTTACGGAACTCGGTCGAAAACTAGCCGAACTAGTGCGAAAGTTCGTGCCGCGAAGTCGCGTCGGAATTTTTCGCAACGAACGCAGCCGATCCACCCCATTGGACCCTAAATTGACGTTTTGGTGTGTTTCGTATTATTTCGGGTGTATTTGGGACCGTTTGGTTGCCTTACCAAACTCGGTACAAAACGGGCCGAACTAGTGCAAAAGTTCGTGCCCCGAAGTCGCGTTGGAATTTTTCGCAACAAACGCACCCGATCCACCCCATTGGACCCTAAACTGACTTTTTGCTGCGTTCCGTACTATTTGGGTGCATTTGGGACTGTTTGGTTGGCTTACGGAACTCGGTGCAAAATAGGCAAAACTAGTGCAAAAGTTCGTGCCATGAAGTCGCATCGGTATGTTTCGCAACGAATGAACCCGATCCACCTTATAGGACACTAAACTGACATTTTGGTGTGTTCCATACAACTTGGGTGCATGTGAGACCGTTTGGTTGCCTTACGAAACACGGTGGAAAACGGGCCGAACTAGTGCAAAAGTTCGTGCCACGAAGTCGCGTCGGAATTTTTCGCAACGAACGCACCCGATCCACCCCACTGGACCCTAAACTGACATTTTGGTGCGTTTCGTACTATTTGGGTGCATTTGGGAATGTTTGGTTGTCTTACGAAACTCGGTGCAAAACGGGCCGAACTAGTGCAAAAGTTCGTGCCACGAAGTCGCATCGGAATTTTTCGCAACTAACGCACCCAATCCACCTTATAGGACACTAAACTGACGTTTTGGTGTGTTTCATACTATTTGGGTAGATTTGGTACCGTTTGGTTGCCATACGGATCTCGGTGCATAACAGGCCGATGTAGTGCAAAAGTTCGTGCCATGAAGTCGCGTCGGAATTTTTCGCAACGAACGCATCCGATCCTCCTTATAGGACACTAAACTGTCGTTTTGCTGCGTTTTGTACTATTTTGGTGGATTTGGGACCGTTTGGTTGCCTTACGAAACTCGGTGCAAAACGGGCTGAACTAGTGCAAAAGTTCGTGCCACGAAGTCGCATCGGAATTTTTTCGCAACTAACGCACCCAATCCACCTATAGGACACTAAACTGACGTTTTGGTGTGTTCATTCATACTATTTGGGGTAGATTTGGTACCGTTTGGTTGCCTTACGAAACTCGGTGGCAAAATGGGCCAAACTAGTGCAAAAGTTCGTGCCACGAAGTCGCGTCTGATTTTTTCGCTATGAACGCACCTGATCCACCCCATTGGACCCTAAACTGCCATTTTGGTGCGTTTTGTACTATTTGGCTGCATTTGGGACCGTTTGGTTGCCTTACCGAACTCGGTGCAAAACGGGCCGAACTAGTGCAAAAGTTCGTGCCACGAAGTTGCGTCGGAATTTTCGCTATGAACGCACCCGATCCACGGCATTGGACCCTAAACTGATTTATTTGGTGCATTTTGTATTATTTGGGTGCATTTGGGACTGTTCAGTTGCCTTACGGAACTCGGTCGAAAACTAGCCGAACTAGTGCGAAAGTTCGTGCCACGAAGTCGCGTCGGAATTTTTCGCAACGAACGCAGCCGATCCACCCCATTGGACCCTAAATTGACGTTTTGGTGTGTTTCGTATTATTGGGTGTATTTGGGACCGTTTGGTTGCCTTACCAAACTCGGTGCAAAACGGGCCGAACTAGTGCAAAAGTTCGTGCCCCGAAGTCGCGTTGGAATTTTTTCGCAACAAATGCACCCGATCCACCCATTGGACCCTAAACTGACTTTTTGCTGCGTTCTGTACTATTTGGGTGCATTTGGGAATGTTTGGTTGTCATACGAAACTCGGTGCAAAACGGGCCGAACTAGTGCAAAAGTTCGTGCCACGAAGTCCGCATCGGAATTTTTCGCAACTAACGCTCACAATCCACCTTATAGGACACTAAACTGACGTTTGGTGTGTTTCGTACTATTTGGGTGGATTTGGTACCGTTTGGTTGCCTTACGGAACTCGGTGCATAACAGGCCGATGTAGTGCAAAAGCTCGTGCCATGAAGTCGCGTCGGAATTTTTCGCAACGAACGCATCCGATCCTCCTTATAGGACACTAAACTGCCGTTTTGCTGCGTTTCGTACTATTTTGGTGGATTTGTTACCGTTTGGTTGCCTTACGATACTCGGTGCAAAACGGGCCGAACTAGTGCAAAAGTTAGTGCCACGAAGTCGCGTCGGAATTTTTCGCAACGAATGAACCCGATCCACCCCATTGGACCCTAAACTGACATTTTGGTGCATTTGGTACTATTTGGGTGCATTTGGGACTGTTTGGTTGTCTTACGAAACTCGGTGCAAAATGGGCCAAACTAGTGCAAAAGTTCGTACCACGAAGTCGCGTCGGAATTTTTCACTATGAACGCACCCGATCCACCCCATTGGACCCTAAACTGACATTTTGGTGCGTTTTGTACTATTTGGCTGCATTTGGGACCGTTTGGTTGCCTTACCGAACTCGGTGCAAAACGGGCCGAACTAGTGCAAAAGTTCGTGCCACGAAGTTGCGTCGGAATTTTTCGCTATGAACGCACCCGATCCACGGCATTGGACCCTAAACTGATTTATTTGGTGCATTTTGTATTATTTGGGTGCATTTGGGACTGTTCAGTTGCCTTACGGAACTCGGTCGAAAACTAGCCGAACTAGTGCGAAAGTTCGTGCCACGAAGTCGCGTCGGAATTATTCGCAACGAACGCTAGCCGATCCACCCCATTGGACCCTAAATTGACGTTTTGGTGTGTTTCGTATTATTTGGGTGTATTTGGGACCGTTTGGTTGCCTTACCAAACTCGGTGCAAAACGGGCCGAACTAGTGCAAAAGTTCGTGCCCCGAAGTCGCGTTGGAATTTTTCGCAACAAATGCACCCGATCCACCCCATTGGACCCTAAACTGACTTTTTGCTGCGTTCCGTACTATTTGGGTGCATTTGGGACTGTTTGGTTGGCTTACGGAACTCGGTGCAAAATAGGCAAAACTAGTGCAAAAGTTCGTGCCATGAAGTCGCATCGGTATGTTTCGCAACGAATGCACCCGATCCACCTTATAGGACACTAAACTGACGTTTTGGTGTGTTCCATACAACTTGGGTGCATGTGAGACCGTTTGGTTGCCTTACGAAACACGGTGGAAAACGGGCCGAACTAGTGCAAAAGTTCGTGCCACGAAGTCGCGTCGGAATTTTTCGCAACGAACGCACCCGATCCACCCCCATTGGACCCTAAACTGACATTTTGGTGCGTTTCGTACTATTTGGGTGCATTTGGGAATGTTTGGTTGTCTTACGAAACTCGGTGCAAAACGGGCCGAACTAGTGCAAAAGTTCGTGCCACGAAGTCGCATCGGAATTTTTCGCAACTAACGCACCCCAATCCACCTTATAGGACACTAAACTGACGTTTTGGTGTGTTTCATACTATTTGGGTAGATTTGGTACCGTTTGGTTGCCTTACGGATCTCGGTGCATAACAGGCCGATGTAGTGCAAAAGTTCGTGCCATGAAGTCGCGTCGGAATTTTTCGCAACGAACGCATCCGATCCTCCTTATAGGACACTAAACTGTCGTTTTGCTGCGTTTCGTACTATTTTGGTGGATTTGGGACCGTTTGGTTGCCTTACGAAACTCGGTGCAAAACGGGCCGAACTAGTGCAAAAGTTAGTGCCACGAAGTCGCGTCGGAACTTTTCGCAACGAACGAACCCGATCCACCCCATTGGACCCTAAACTGACATTTTGGTGCATTTGGTACTATTTGGGTGCATTTGGGACTGTTTGGTTGTCTTACGAAACTCGGTGCAAAATGGGCCAAACTAGTGCAAAAGTTCGTGCCACGAAGTCGCGTCGGAATTTTTTCGCTATGAACGCACCCGATCCACCCCATTGGACCCTAAACTGACATTTTGGTGCGTTTTGTACTATTTGGCTGCATTTGGGACCGTTTGGTTGCCTTACCGAACTCGGTGCAAAACGGGCCGAACTAGTGCAAAAGTTCGTGCCACGAAGTTGCGTCGGAATTTTTCGCTATGAACGCACCCGATCCACGGCATTGGACCCTAAACTGATTTATTTGGTGCGTTTTGTATTATTTGGGTGCATTTGGGACTGTTCAGTTGCCTTACGGAACTCGGTCGAAAACTAGCCGAACTAGTGCGAAAGTTCGTGCCACGAAGTCGCGTCGGAATTTTTCGCAACGAACGCAGCCGATCCACCCCATTGGACCCTAAATTGACGTTTTGGTGTGTTTCGTATTATTTGGGTGTATTTGGGACCGTTTGGTTGCCTTACCAAACTCGGTGCAAAACGGGCCGAACTAGTGCAAAAGTTCGTGCCCCGAAGTCGCGTTGGAATTTTTCGCAACAAATGCACCCGATCCACCCCATTGGACCCTAAACTGACTTTTTGCTGCGTTCCGTACTATTTGGGTGCATTTGGGACTGTTTGGTTGGCTTACGGAACTCGGTGCAAAATAGGCAAAACTAGTGCAAAAGTTCGTGCCATGAAGTCGCATCGGTATGTTTCGCAACGAATGCACCCGATCCACCTTATAGGACACTAAACTGACGTTTTGGTGTGTTCCATACAACTTGGGTGCATGTGAGACCGTTTGGTTGCCTTACGAAACACGGTGGAAAACGGGCCGAACTAGTGCAAAAGTTCGTGCCACGAAGTCGCGTCGGAATTTTTTCGCAACGAATGCACCCGAACCACCCCATTGGACCCTAAACTGACATTTTGGTGCGTTTCGTACTATTTGGGTGCATTTGGGAATGTTTGGTTGTCTTACGAAACTCGGTGCAAAAGGGCAGAACTAGTGCAAAAGTTCGTGCAACGAAGTCGCATCGGAATTTTTCGCAACTAACGCACCCAATCCACCTTATAGGACACTAAACTGACGTTTGGTGTGTTTCATACTATTTGGGTAGATTGGTACCGTTTGGTTGCCATACGGATCTCGGTGCATAACAGGCCGATGTAGTGCAAAAGTTCGTGCCATGAAGTCGCGTCGGAATTTTTCGCAACGAACGCATCCGATCCTCCTTATAGGACACTAAACTGTCGTTTTGCTGCGTTTTGTACTATTTTGGTGGATTTGGGACCGTTTGGTTGCCTTACGAAACTCGGTGCAAAACGGGCTGAACTAGTGCAAAAGTTCGTGCCACGAAGTCGCAGTCGGAATTTTTCGCAACTAACGCACCCAATCCACCTTATAGGACACTAAACTGACGTTTTGGTGCATGTTCATACTATTTGGGTAGATTTGGTACCGTTTGGTTGTCTTACGAAACTCGGTGCAAAATGGGCCAAACTAGTGCAAAAGTTCGTGCCACGAAGTCGCGTCGGATTTTTTCGCTATGAACGCACCTGATCCACCCCATTGGACCCTAAACTGACATTTTGGTGCGTTTTGTACTATTTGGCTGCATTTGGGACCGTTTGGTTGCCTTACCGAACTCGGTGCAAAACGGGCCGAACTAGTGCAAAAGTTCGTGCCACGAAGTTGCGTCGGAATTTTTCGCTATGAACCGCACCCGATCCACGGCATTGGACCCTAAACTGATTTATTTGGTGCATTTGTATTATTTGGGTGCATTTGGGACTGTTCAGTTGCCTTACGGAACTCGGTCGAAAACTAGCCGAACTAGTGCGAAAGTTCGTGCCACGAAGTCGCGTCGGAATTTTTCGCAACGAACGCAGCCGATCCACCCCATTGACCCTAAATTGACGTTTTGGTGTGGTTTCGTATTATTTGGGTGTATTTGGGGACCGTTTGGTTGCCTTACCAAACTCGGTGCAAAACGGGCCGAACTAGTGCAAAAGTTCGTGCCCCGAAGTCCGCGTTGGAATTTTTCGCAACAAATGCACCCGATCCACCCCATTGGACCCTAAACTGACTTTTGCTGCGTTCTGTACTATTTGGGTGCATTTGGGAATGTTTGGTTGTCATACGAAACTCGGTGCAAAAAACGGGCCGAACTAGTGCAAAAGTTCGTGCCACGAAGTCGCAATCGGATTTTTCGCAACTAACGCTCACAATCCACCTTATAGGGACACTAAACTACGTTTGGTGTGGTTTCGTACTATTTGGGTGGATTTGGTAACCGTTTGGTGCCTTACGGAACTCGGTGCATAACAGGCCGATGTAGTGCAAAAGCTCGTGCCATGAAGTCGCGTCGGAATTTTCGCAACGAACGCATTCCGATCCTCCTTATAGGACACTAAACACTGCCGTTTGCTGCGTTTTCGTACTATTTTGGTGGATTTTGTTACCGTTTGGTTGCCTTACGATACTCGGTGGCAAAACGGGGCCGAACTAGTGCAAAAGTTAGTGCCAACGAAGTCGCGGTCGGAATTTTTCGCAACGAATGAACCCGATCCACCCCATTGGACCCTAACACTGACATTTTGGGTGCATTTGGTACTATTTGGGTGCATTTGGGACTGTTTGGTTGTCTTACGAAACTCGGTGCAAAAATGGCCAAACTAGTGCAAAAGTTCGTACCCACGAAGTCGCGTCGGAATTTTTTCACTATGAACGCACCCGATCCACCCCCATTGGACCCTAAACTGACATTTTGGTGCGTTTTGTACTATTTGGGCGGCATTTGGACCGTTTGGTTGCCTTACGAAATCGGTGCAAAACGGGCCGAACTAGTGCAAAAGTTCGTGCCACGAAGTCGTCGGAATTTTCGCATGAACGCACCCGATCCACCATTGGACCTAAACTGATTTTGGTGCGTTTGTACTATTTGGGTGCATTTGGGACTGTTGTTTCGCCCTTTAGGAATCGGTCAAACTAGCCGAACTAGTGCGAAAGTTCGTGCCACGAAGTCGCGTCGGAATTTTCGCAACGAACACCCGATCCCCCCATTGGACCCTAAACTTGACATTTTGGTGTGTTTTTTATTTGGGTGCATTTGGGACTTTGGTTGCCTTACCAACTCGGTGCAAAACGGGCCGAACTATGCAAAAGTTTGTGCCCCGAGTCGCGTTGGAATTTTTCGCAACACACCCGATCCACCATTGGACCCTAAACTGATTTTTGCTGCGTTTTGTACTATTTGGGTGCATTTGGGACTGTTGGTTCCTTATTACGGAACTCGGTGCAAAATAGGCAAAACTAGTGGCAAAAAGTTCGTGCCATGAAGTCGCATCGGTATGTTTTCGCAACGATGCAACCCGATCCACCTTATAGGACACTAAACTGACGTTTGGTGTGTTCCATACAACTAGGGTGCATGTGAGACCAGTTGGGTGGTTGCCTTACGAAACAACGGGTGGAAAAACGGGCCGACAAGTGCAAAAGTTTCGTGCCACGAGTCCGCTTCGGAATTTTTCGCAACGAACGCACCCGATCCACCCCTTGGGACCCTAAACTGACATTTTGGTGCGTTTCGTACTATTTGGGTTCATTTGGGAATGTTTGGGGTTGTCTTACGAAACTCGGTGCAAAACGGCCGAACTAGTGTCAAAAGTTCGTGCCACGAAGTCCGCATCGGAATTTTTTCGCAACTAACGCACCCAATCCACCTTATAGGACACTAAACTGACGTTTTGGTGTGTTTCATACTATTTGGGTAGATTTGGTACCGTTTGGGTTGCCTACGGATCTCGGTGCAAACAGGCCGATGTAGTGCAAAAAGTTCGTGCCATGAAGTCGCGTCAGAATTTTTCGCAACGAACGCACCGATCCTCCTTATAGGACCTAAACTGACGTTTTGTGCGTTTCGTACTTTTTTGCATTTGGGACCGTTTGGTTGCCTTACGAAACTCGGTGCAAAACGGGCCGAACTAGTGCAAAAGTTGTGCCACGAAGTCGCGTCGGAATTTTTCGCAACGAACGCACCCATCCACCCCATTGGACCCTAAACTGAACATTTTGGTGCTTTGTACTATTTGGGTGCATTTGGACCTGTTTGGTTGCTTACGAAACTCGGTGCAAAATGGGCCGAACTAGTGCAAAAGTTCGTGCCACGAAGTCGCGTCGGAATTTTTCGCAATGAACGCACCCGATCCACCCCATTGGACCTAAACTGACATTTTGGTGCGTTTGTACTATTTTGGTGCATTTGGGACCGTTTGGTTGCCTACGAACTCGGTGCAAACGGGCCGAACTAGTGCAAAAGTTCGTGCCACGAAGTCGCGTCGGAATTTTTCGCAAGAACGCACCTCCACCTTATTGGACCTAAACTGATTTTTGCGTGCGTTTGTACTATTTGGGTGCATTTGGGACTGTTTGGTTGCCTTACGGAACTCGGTGCGAAAACTAGGCCGAACTAGTGCAAAAAGTCGTGCCACGAAGTCGCGTCGGAATTTTCGCAACGAACGCACCGATCCACCCCATTGGACCTAAATGATTTTGGTGTTTGTACTTTTGGGTGCATTTGGGACCGTTTGGTTGCCTTACCAACTCGGTGCAAAACGGCCGAACTAGTGCAAAAGTTCGTGCCACGAAGTCGCGTTGGGAATTTTT
>NW_024376640.1:0-35731 GCF_016808335.1 Panicum virgatum
GTGTGTCCATTGCGAAAAATCCCGATGTGACTTCGTGGCACAAACTTTTGCATTAAATGCACCAGTTCACCCCGTTTTGCACCGAGTTTCATGCAGTTACGAAATCATCCCAAATGCACCCAAACACTATTAAACGCACCAAAACATGAGTTTAGGGTCCAATGGGGTGGATCTGGTCGTTCGTTGTGAAAATTACAATGTGAATTCATGGCACAAACTTATGTATTAATTGTACCAGTTCAGTATGTTTTGCAACAAGTTTCATGCAGTTACGAAACGATCCCAAATGCACCCAAACACAATGAAACACACCAAGACATGAGTTTAGGGTCCAATGGGGTGGATGAGGTGCGTTGGTTGCAAAAAAATTACAACGCGACTTCATGGCACGAACTTTTGCATTAATTGAACCAGTTCAGTATGTTTTGCAACAAGTTTCATGCAGTTACGGAATGATCCCAAACGCACCCAAATACTACAAAACGGACCGAAACATTAGTTTAGGGTCCAATGGGGTGGATTGGGTGCATTCGTTGCGAAAAATCTCGACGTGATTTTGTGGCACGAACTTTTGCATTAATTGGTACAGTTCACCCCGTTTTGCACCAAGTTTCATGCAGTTACGAAACGATCCCAAATGCACCCAAACACTATGAAACACACCAAAACATGAGTTTAGGGACCAATGGGGTGGATCAGGTTCAGTTTGTTGGGAAAAATTACAATGTGACTTCGTGGCACGAACTTTTGCATTAATTGCACCAGTTCAGTATGTTTTGCACCGAGTTTCATGCAGTTACGAAACGATCCTAAATGCACCCAAATACTACAAAACATATCGAAACATTACTTTAGGGTCCAATGGGGTGGATCGGGTGTGTCCATTGCGAAAAATCCCGATGTGTACTTCGTGGCACAAACTTTTGCATTAAATGCACCAGTTCACCCCGTTTTGCACCGAGTTTCATGCAGTTACGAAATCATCCCAAATGCACCCAAACACTATTAAACGCACCAAAACATGAGTTTAGGGTCCAATGGGGTGGATCTGGTCGTTCGTTGTGAAAATTACAATGTGAATTCAGTGGCACAAACTTATGTATTAATTGTACCAGTTCAGTATGTTTTGCAACAAGTTTCATGCAGTTACGAAACGATCCCAAATGCACCCAAACACAATGAAACACACCAAGACATGAGTTTAGGGTCCAATGGGGTGGATGAGGTGCGTTGGTTGCAAAAAAATTACAACGCGACTTCATGGCACGAACTTTTGCATTAATTGAACCAGTTCAGTATGTTTTGCAACAAGTTTCATGCAGTTACGGAATGATCCCAAACGCACCCAAATACTACAAAACGGACCGAAACATTAGTTTAGGGTCCAATGGGGTGGATTGGGTGCATTCGTTGCGAAAAATCTCGACGTGATTTTGTGGCACGAACTTTTGCATTAATTGGTACAGTTCACCCCGTTTTGCACCAAGTTTCATGCAGTTACGAAACGATCCCAAATGCACCCAAACACTATGAAACACACCAAAACATGAGTTTAGGGACCAATGGGGTGGATCAGGTTCGTTTGTTGGGAAAAATTACAATGTGACTTCGTGGCACGAACTTTTGCATTAATTGCACCAGTTCAGTATGTTTTGCACCGAGTTTCATGCAGTTACGAAACGATCCTAAATGCACCCAAATACTACAAAACATATCGAAACATTACTTTAGGGTCCAATGGGGTGGATCGGGTGTGTCCATTGCGAAAAATCCCGATGTGTCTTCGTGGCACAAACTTTTGCATTAAATGCACCAGTTCACCCCGTTTTGCACCGAGTTTCATGCAGTTACGAAATCATCCCAAATGCACCCAAACACTATTAAACGCACCAAAACATGAGTTTAGGGTCCAATGGGGTGGATCTGGTCGTTCGTTGTGAAAATTACAATGTGAATTCAGTGGCACAAACTTATGTATTAATTGTACCAGTTCAGTATGTTTTGCAACAAGTTTCATGCAGTTACGAAACGATCCCAAATGCACCCAAACACAATGAAACACACCAAGACATGAGTTTAGGGTCCAATGGGGTGGATGAGGTGCGTTGGTTGCAAAAAAATTACAACGCGACTTCATGGCACGAACTTTTGCATTAATTGAACCAGTTCAGTATGTTTTGCAACAAGTTTCATGCAGTTACGGAACTGATCCCAAACGCACCCAAATACTACAAAACGGACCGAAACATTAGTTTAGGGTCCAATGGGGTGGATTGGGTGCATTCGTTGCGAAAAATCTCGACGTGATTTTGTGGCACGAACTTTTGCATTAATTGGTACAGTTCACCCCGTTTTGCACCAAGTTTCATGCAGTTACGAAACGATCCCAAATGCACCCAAACACTATGAAACACACCAAAACATGAGTTTAGGGACCAATGGGGTGGATCAGGTTCAGTTTGTTGGGAAAAATTACAATGTGACTTCGTGGCACGAACTTTTGCATTAATTGCACCAGTTCAGTATGTTTTGCACCGAGTTTCATGCAGTTACGAAACGATCCTAAATGCACCCAAATACTACAAAACATATCGAAACATTACTTTAGGGTCCAATGGGGTGGATCGGGTGTGTCCATTGCGAAAAATCCCGATGTGTCTTCGTGGCACAAACTTTTGCATTAAATGCACCAGTTCACCCCGTTTTGCACCGAGTTTCATGCAGTTACGAAATCATCCCAAATGCACCCAAACACTATTAAACGCACCAAAACATGAGTTTAGGGTCCAATGGGGTGGATCTGGTCGTTCGTTGTGAAAATTACAATGTGAATTCGTGGCACAAACTTATGTATTAATTGTACCAGTTCAGTATGTTTTGCAACAAGTTTCATGCAGTTACGAAACGATCCCAAATGCACCCAAACACAATGAAACACACCAAGACATGAGTTTAGGGTCCAATGGGGTGGATGAGGTGCGTTGGTTGCAAAAAAATTACAACGCGACTTCATGGCACGAACTTTTGCATTAATTGAACCAGTTCAGTATGTTTTGCAACAAGTTTCATGCAGTTACGGAACTGATCCCAAACGCACCCAAATACTACAAAACGGACCGAAACATTAGTTTAGGGTCCAATGGGGTGGATTGGGTGCATTCGTTGCGAAAAATCTCGACGTGATTTTGTGGCACGAACTTTTGCATTAATTGGTACAGTTCACCCCGTTTTGCACCAAGTTTCATGCAGTTACGAAACGATCCCAAATGCACCCAAACACTATGAAACACACCAAAACATGAGTTTAGGGACCAATGGGGTGGATCAGGTTCATTTGTTGGGAAAAATTACAATGTGACTTCGTGGCACGAACTTTTGCATTAATTGCACCAGTTCAGTATGTTTTGCACCGAGTTTCATGCAGTTACGAAACGATCCTAAATGCACCCAAATACTACAAAACATATCGAAACATTACTTTAGGGTCAATGGGGTGGATCGGGTGTGTCCATTGCGAAAAATCCCGATGTGTCTTCGTGGCACAAACTTTTGCATTAAATGCACCAGTTCACCCCGTTTTGCACCGAGTTTCATGCAGTTACGAAATCATCCCAAATGCACCCAAACACTATTAAACGCACCAAAACATGAGTTTAGGGTCCAATGGGGTGGATCTGGTCGTTCGTTGTGAAAATTACAATGTGAATTCGTGGCACAAACTTATGTATTAATTGTACCAGTTCAGTATGTTTTGCAACAAGTTTCATGCAGTTACGAAACGATCCCAAATGCACCCAAACACAATGAAACACACCAAGACATGAGTTTAGGGTCCAATGGGGTGGATGAGGTGCGTTGGTTGCAAAAAAATTACAACGCGACTTCATGGCACGAACTTTTGCATTAATTGAACCAGTTCAGTATGTTTTGCAACAAGTTTCATGCAGTTACGGAATGATCCCAAACGCACCCAAATACTACAAAACGGACCGAAACATTAGTTTAGGGTCCAATGGGGTGGATTGGGTGCATTCGTTGCGAAAAATCTCGACGTGATTTTGTGGCACGAACTTTTGCATTAATTGGTACAGTTCACCCCGTTTTGCACCAAGTTTCATGCAGTTACGAAACGATCCCAAATGCACCCAAACACTATGAAACACACCAAAACATGAGTTTAGGGACCAATGGGGTGGATCAGGTTCAGTTTGTTGGGAAAAATTACAATGTGACTTCGTGGCACGAACTTTTGCATTAATTGCACCAGTTCAGTATGTTTTGCACCGAGTTTCATGCAGTTACGAAACGATCCTAAATGCACCCAAATACTACAAAACATATCGAAACATTACTTTAGGGTCCAATGGGGTGGATCGGGTGTGTCCATTGCGAAAAATCCCGATGTGTCTTCGTGGCACAAACTTTTGCATTAAATGCACCAGTTCACCCCGTTTTGCACCGAGTTTCATGCAGTTACGAAATCATCCCAAATGCACCCAAACACTATTAAACGCACCAAAACATGAGTTTAGGGTCCAATGGGGTGGATCTGGTCGTTCGTTGTGAAAATTACAATGTGAATTCGTGGCACAAACTTATGTATTAATTGTACCAGTTCAGTATGTTTTGCAACAAGTTTCATGCAGTTACGAAACGATCCCAAATGCACCCAAACACAATGAAACACACCAAGACATGAGTTTAGGGTCCAATGGGGTGGATGAGGTGCGTTGGTTGCAAAAAAATTACAACGCGACTTCATGGCACGAACTTTTGCATTAATTGAACCAGTTCAGTATGTTTTGCAACAAGTTTCATGCAGTTACGGAATGATCCCAAACGCACCCAAATACTACAAAACGGACCGAAACATTAGTTTAGGGTCCAATGGGGTGGATTGGGTGCATTCGTTGCGAAAAATCTCGACGTGATTTTGTGGCACGAACTTTTGCATTAATTGGTACAGTTCACCCCGTTTTGCACCAAGTTTCATGCAGTTACGAAACGATCCCAAATGCACCCAAACACTATGAAACACACCAAAACATGAGTTTAGGGACCAATGGGGTGGATCAGGTTCAGTTTGTTGGGAAAAATTACAATGTGACTTCGTGGCACGAACTTTTGCATTAATTGCACCAGTTCAGTATGTTTTGCACCGAGTTTCATGCAGTTACGAAACGATCCTAAATGCACCCAAATACTACAAAACATATCGAAACATTACTTTAGGGTCCAATGGGGTGGATCGGGTGTGTCCATTGCGAAAAATCCCGATGTGTCTTCGTGGCACAAACTTTTGCATTAAATGCACCAGTTCACCCCGTTTTGCACCGAGTTTCATGCAGTTACGAAATCATCCCAAATGCACCCAAACACTATTAAACGCACCAAAACATGAGTTTAGGGTCCAATGGGGTGGATCTGGTCGTTCGTTGTGAAAATTACAATGTGAATTCGTGGCACAAACTTATGTATTAATTGTACCAGTTCAGTATGTTTTGCAACAAGTTTCATGCAGTTACGAAACGATCCCAAATGCACCCAAACACAATGAAACACACCAAGACATGAGTTTAGGGTCCAATGGGGTGGATGAGGTGCGTTGGTTGCAAAAAAATTACAACGCGACTTCATGGCACGAACTTTTGCATTAATTGAACCAGTTCAGTATGTTTTGCAACAAGTTTCATGCAGTTACGGAATGATCCCAAACGCACCCAAATACTACAAAACGGACCGAAACATTAGTTTAGGGTCCAATGGGGTGGATTGGGTGCATTCGTTGCGAAAAATCTCGACGTGATTTTGTGGCACGAACTTTTGCATTAATTGGTACAGTTCACCCCGTTTTGCACCAAGTTTCATGCAGTTACGAAACGATCCCAAATGCACCCAAACACTATGAAACACACCAAAACATGAGTTTAGGGACCAATGGGGTGGATCAGGTTCGTTTGTTGGGAAAAATTACAATGTGACTTCGTGGCACGAACTTTTGCATTAATTGCACCAGTTCAGTATGTTTTGCACCGAGTTTCATGCAGTTACGAAACGAT
Organism: Panicum virgatum; assembly: GCF_016808335.1. Classification (NCBI taxonomy): domain Eukaryota; kingdom Viridiplantae; phylum Streptophyta; class Magnoliopsida; order Poales; family Poaceae; genus Panicum; species Panicum virgatum. The sequence goes on from NW_024376640.1 coordinate 6,060, forward strand.
CCTAAATGCACCCAAATACTACAAAACATATCGAAACATTACTTTAGGGTCCAATGGGGTGGATCGGGTGTGTCCATTGCGAAAAATCCCGATGTGTCTTCGTGGCACAAACTTTTGCATTAAATGCACCAGTTCACCCCGTTTTGCACCGAGTTTCATGCAGTTACGAAATCATCCCAAATGCACCCAAACACTATTAAACGCACCAAAACATGAGTTTAGGGTCCAATGGGGTGGATCTGGTCGTTCGTTGTGAAAATTACAATGTGAATTCGTGGCACAAACTTATGTATTAATTGTACCAGTTCAGTATGTTTTGCAACAAGTTTCATGCAGTTACGAAACGATCCCAAATGCACCCAAACACAATGAAACACACCAAGACATGAGTTTAGGGTCCAATGGGGTGGATGAGGTGCGTTGGTTGCAAAAAAATTACAACGCGACTTCATGGCACGAACTTTTGCATTAATTGAACCAGTTCAGTATGTTTTGCAACAAGTTTCATGCAGTTACGGAACGATCCCAAACGCACCCAAATACTACAAAACGGACCGAAACATTAGTTTAGGGTCCAATGGGGTGGATTGGGTGCATTCGTTGCGAAAAATCTCGACGTGATTTTGTGGCACGAACTTTTGCATTAATTGGTACAGTTCACCCCGTTTTGCACCAAGTTTCATGCAGTTACGAAACGATCCCAAATGCACCCAAACACTATGAAACACACCAAAACATGAGTTTAGGGACCAATGGGGTGGATCAGGTTCGTTTGTTGGGAAAAATTACAATGTGACTTCGTGGCACGAACTTTTGCATTAATTGCACCAGTTCAGTATGTTTTGCACCGAGTTTCATGCAGTTACGAAACGATCCTAAATGCACCCAAATACTACAAAACATATCGAAACATTACTTTAGGGTCCAATGGGGTGGATCGGGTGTGTCCATTGCGAAAAATCCCGATGTGTCTTCGTGGCACAAACTTTTGCATTAAATGCACCAGTTCACCCCGTTTTGCACCGAGTTTCATGCAGTTACGAAATCATCCCAAATGCACCCAAACACTATTAAACGCACCAAAACATGAGTTTAGGGTCCAATGGGGTGGATCTGGTCGTTCGTTGTGAAAATTACAATGTGAATTCGTGGCACAAACTTATGTATTAATTGTACCAGTTCAGTATGTTTTGCAACAAGTTTCATGCAGTTACGAAACGATCCCAAATGCACCCAAACACAATGAAACACACCAAGACATGAGTTTAGGGTCCAATGGGGTGGATGAGGTGCGTTGGTTGCAAAAAAATTACAACGCGACTTCATGGCACGAACTTTTGCATTAATTGAACCAGTTCAGTATGTTTTGCAACAAGTTTCATGCAGTTACGGAATGATCCCAAACGCACCCAAATACTACAAAACGGACCGAAACATTAGTTTAGGGTCCAATGGGGTGGATTGGGTGCATTCGTTGCGAAAAATCTCGACGTGATTTTGTGGCACGAACTTTTGCATTAATTGGTACAGTTCACCCCGTTTTGCACCAAGTTTCATGCAGTTACGAAACGATCCCAAATGCACCCAAACACTATGAAACACACCAAAACATGAGTTTAGGGACCAATGGGGTGGATCAGGTTCATTTGTTGGGAAAAATTACAATGTGACTTCGTGGCACGAACTTTTGCATTAATTGCACCAGTTCAGTATGTTTTGCACCGAGTTTCATGCAGTTACGAAACGATCCTAAATGCACCCAAATACTACAAAACATATCGAAACATTACTTTAGGGTCCAATGGGGTGGATCGGGTGTGTCCATTGCGAAAAATCCCGATGTGTCTTCGTGGCACAAACTTTTGCATTAAATGCACCAGTTCACCCCGTTTTGCACCGAGTTTCATGCAGTTACGAAATCATCCCAAATGCACCCAAACACTATTAAACGCACCAAAACATGAGTTTAGGGTCCAATGGGGTGGATCTGGTCGTTCGTTGTGAAAATTACAATGTGAATTCAGTGGCACAAACTTATGTATTAATTGTACCAGGTTCAGTATGTTTTGCAACAAGTTTCATGCAGTTACGAAACGATCCCAAATGCACCCAAACACAATGAAACACACCAAGACATGAGTTTAGGGTCCAATGGGGTGGATGAGGTGCGTTGGTTGCAAAAAAATTACAACGCGACTTCATGGCACGAACTTTTGCATTAATTGAACCAGTTCAGTATGTTTTGCAACAAGTTTCATGCAGTTACGGAATGATCCCAAACGCACCCAAATACTACAAAACGGACCGAAACATTAGTTTAGGGTCCAATGGGGTGGATTGGGTGCATTCGTTGCGAAAAATCTCGACGTGATTTTGTGGCACGAACTTTTGCATTAATTGGTACAGTTCACCCCGTTTTGCACCAAGTTTCATGCAGTTACGAAACGATCCCAAATGCACCCAAACACTATGAAACACACCAAAACATGAGTTTAGGGACCAATGGGGTGGATCAGGTTCGTTTGTTGGGAAAAATTACAATGTGACTTCGTGGCACGAACTTTTGCATTAATTGCACCAGTTCAGTATGTTTTGCACCGAGTTTCATGCAGTTACGAAACGATCCTAAATGCACCCAAATACTACAAAACATATCGAAACATTACTTTAGGGTCCAATGGGGTGGATCGGGTGTGTCCATTGCGAAAAAATCCCGATGTGTCTTCGTGGCACAAACTTTTGCATTAAATGCACCAGTTCACCCCGTTTTGCACCGAGTTTCATGCAGTTACGAAATCATCCCAAATGCACCCAAACACTATTAAACGCACCAAAACATGAGTTTAGGGTCCAATGGGGTGGATCTGGTCGTTCGTTGTGAAAATTACAATGTGAATTCGTGGCACAAACTTATGTATTAATTGTACCAGTTCAGTATGTTTTGCAACAAGTTTCATGCAGTTACGAAACGATCCCAAATGCACCCAAACACAATGAAACACACCAAGACATGAGTTTAGGGTCCAATGGGGTGGATGAGGTGCGTTGGTTGCAAAAAAATTACAACGCGACTTCATGGCACGAACTTTTGCATTAATTGAACCAGTTCAGTATGTTTTGCAACAAGTTTCATGCAGTTACGGAACTGATCCCAAACGCACCCAAATACTACAAAACGGACCGAAACATTAGTTTAGGGTCCAATGGGGTGGATTGGGTGCATTCGTTGCGAAAAATCTCGACGTGATTTTGTGGCACGAACTTTTGCATTAATTGGTACAGTTCACCCCGTTTTGCACCAAGTTTCATGCAGTTACGAAACGATCCCAAATGCACCCAAACACTATGAAACACACCAAAACATGAGTTTAGGGACCAATGGGGTGGATCAGGTTCAGTTTGTTGGGAAAAATTACAATGTGACTTCGTGGCACGAACTTTTGCATTAATTGCACCAGTTCAGTATGTTTTGCACCGAGTTTCATGCAGTTACGAAACGATCCTAAATGCACCCAAATACTACAAAACATATCGAAACATTACTTTAGGGTCCAATGGGGTGGATCGGGTGTGTCCATTGCGAAAAATCCCGATGTGTCTTCGTGGCACAAACTTTTGCATTAAATGCACCAGTTCACCCCGTTTTGCACCGAGTTTCATGCAGTTACGAAATCATCCCAAATGCACCCAAACACTATTAAACGCACCAAAACATGAGTTTAGGGTCCAATGGGGTGGATCTGGTCGTTCGTTGTGAAAATTACAATGTGAATTCGTGGCACAAACTTATGTATTAATTGTACCAGTTCAGTATGTTTTGCAACAAGTTTCATGCAGTTACGAAACGATCCCAAATGCACCCAAACACAATGAAACACACCAAGACATGAGTTTAGGGTCCAATGGGGTGGATGAGGTGCGTTGGTTGCAAAAAAATTACAACGCGACTTCATGGCACGAACTTTTGCATTAATTGAACCAGTTCAGTATGTTTTGCAACAAGTTTCATGCAGTTACGGAACTGATCCCAAACGCACCCAAATACTACAAAACGGACCGAAACATTAGTTTAGGGTCCAATGGGGTGGATTGGGTGCATTCGTTGCGAAAAATCTCGACGTGATTTTGTGGCACGAACTTTTGCATTAATTGGTACAGTTCACCCCGTTTTGCACCAAGTTTCATGCAGTTACGAAACGATCCCAAATGCACCCAAACACTATGAAACACACCAAAACATGAGTTTAGGGACCAATGGGGTGGATCAGGTTCGTTTGTTGGGAAAAATTACAATGTGACTTCGTGGCACGAACTTTTGCATTAATTGCACCAGTTCAGTATGTTTTGCACCGAGTTTCATGCAGTTACGAAACGATCCTAAATGCACCCAAATACTACAAAACATATCGAAACATTACTTTAGGGTCCAATGGGGTGGATCGGGTGTGTCCATTGCGAAAAATCCCGATGTGTCTTCGTGGCACAAACTTTTGCATTAAATGCACCAGTTCACCCCGTTTTGCACCGAGTTTCATGCAGTTACGAAATCATCCCAAATGCACCCAAACACTATTAAACGCACCAAAACATGAGTTTAGGGTCCAATGGGGTGGATCTGGTCGTTCGTTGTGAAAATTACAATGTGAATTCAGTGGCACAAACTTATGTATTAATTGTACCAGTTCAGTATGTTTTGCAACAAGTTTCATGCAGTTACGAAACGATCCCAAATGCACCCAAACACAATGAAACACACCAAGACATGAGTTTAGGGTCCAATGGGGTGGATGAGGTGCGTTGGTTGCAAAAAAATTACAACGCGACTTCATGGCACGAACTTTTGCATTAATTGAACCAGTTCAGTATGTTTTGCAACAAGTTTCATGCAGTTACGGAATGATCCCAAACGCACCCAAATACTACAAAACGGACCGAAACATTAGTTTAGGGTCCAATGGGGTGGATTGGGTGCATTCGTTGCGAAAAATCTCGACGTGATTTTGTGGCACGAACTTTTGCATTAATTGGTACAGTTCACCCCGTTTTGCACCAAGTTTCATGCAGTTACGAAACGATCCCAAATGCACCCAAACACTATGAAACACACCAAAACATGAGTTTAGGGACCAATGGGGTGGATCAGGTTCAGTTTGTTGGGAAAAATTACAATGTGACTTCGTGGCACGAACTTTTGCATTAATTGCACCAGTTCAGTATGTTTTGCACCGAGTTTCATGCAGTTACGAAACGATCCTAAATGCACCCAAATACTACAAAACATATCGAAACATTACTTTAGGGTCCAATGGGGTGGATCGGGTGTGTCCATTGCGAAAAATCCCGATGTGTCTTCGTGGCACAAACTTTTGCATTAAATGCACCAGTTCACCCCGTTTTGCACCGAGTTTCATGCAGTTACGAAATCATCCCAAATGCACCCAAACACTATTAAACGCACCAAAACATGAGTTTAGGGTCCAATGGGGTGGATCTGGTCGTTCGTTGTGAAAATTACAATGTGAATTCGTGGCACAAACTTATGTATTAATTGTACCAGTTCAGTATGTTTTGCAACAAGTTTCATGCAGTTACGAAACGATCCCAAATGCACCCAAACACAATGAAACACACCAAGACATGAGTTTAGGGTCCAATGGGGTGGATGAGGTGCGTTGGTTGCAAAAAAATTACAACGCGACTTCATGGCACGAACTTTTGCATTAATTGAACCAGTTCAGTATGTTTTGCAACAAGTTTCATGCAGTTACGGAATGATCCCAAACGCACCCAAATACTACAAAACGGACCGAAACATTAGTTTAGGGTCCAATGGGGTGGATTGGGTGCATTCGTTGCGAAAAATCTCGACGTGATTTTGTGGCACGAACTTTTGCATTAATTGGTACAGTTCACCCCGTTTTGCACCAAGTTTCATGCAGTTACGAAACGATCCCAAATGCACCCAAACACTATGAAACACACCAAAACATGAGTTTAGGGACCAATGGGGTGGATCAGGTTCAGTTTGTTGGGAAAAATTACAATGTGACTTCGTGGCACGAACTTTTGCATTAATTGCACCAGTTCAGTATGTTTTGCACCGAGTTTCATGCAGTTACGAAACGATCCTAAATGCACCCAAATACTACAAAACATATCGAAACATTACTTTAGGGTCCAATGGGGTGGATCGGGTGTGTCCATTGCGAAAAATCCCGATGTGTACTTCGTGGCACAAACTTTTGCATTAAATGCACCAGTTCACCCCGTTTTGCACCGAGTTTCATGCAGTTACGAAATCATCCCAAATGCACCCAAACACTATTAAACGCACCAAAACATGAGTTTAGGGTCCAATGGGGTGGATCTGGTCGTTCGTTGTGAAAATTACAATGTGAATTCGTGGCACAAACTTATGTATTAATTGTACCAGTTCAGTATGTTTTGCAACAAGTTTCATGCAGTTACGAAACGATCCCAAATGCACCCAAACACAATGAAACACACCAAGACATGAGTTTAGGGTCCAATGGGGTGGATGAGGTGCGTTGGTTGCAAAAAAATTACAACGCGACTTCATGGCACGAACTTTTGCATTAATTGAACCAGTTCAGTATGTTTTGCAACAAGTTTCATGCAGTTACGGAACTGATCCCAAACGCACCCAAATACTACAAAACGGACCGAAACATTAGTTTAGGGTCCAATGGGGTGGATTGGGTGCATTCGTTGCGAAAAATCTCGACGTGATTTTGTGGCACGAACTTTTGCATTAATTGGTACAGTTCACCCCGTTTTGCACCAAGTTTCATGCAGTTACGAAACGATCCCAAATGCACCCAAACACTATGAAACACACCAAAACATGAGTTTAGGGACCAATGGGGTGGATCAGGTTCAGTTTGTTGGGAAAAATTACAATGTGACTTCGTGGCACGAACTTTTGCATTAATTGCACCAGTTCAGTATGTTTTGCACCGAGTTTCATGCAGTTACGAAACGATCCTAAATGCACCCAAATACTACAAAACATATCGAAACATTACTTTAGGGTCCAATGGGGTGGATCGGGTGTGTCCATTGCGAAAAATCCCGATGTGTCTTCGTGGCACAAACTTTTGCATTAAATGCACCAGTTCACCCCGTTTTGCACCGAGTTTCATGCAGTTACGAAATCATCCCAAATGCACCCAAACACTATTAAACGCACCAAAACATGAGTTTAGGGTCCAATGGGGTGGATCTGGTCGTTCGTTGTGAAAATTACAATGTGAATTCGTGGCACAAACTTATGTATTAATTGTACCAGTTCAGTATGTTTTGCAACAAGTTTCATGCAGTTACGAAACGATCCCAAATGCACCCAAACACAATGAAACACACCAAGACATGAGTTTAGGGTCCAATGGGGTGGATGAGGTGCGTTGGTTGCAAAAAAATTACAACGCGACTTCATGGCACGAACTTTTGCATTAATTGAACCAGTTCAGTATGTTTTGCAACAAGTTTCATGCAGTTACGGAACGATCCCAAACGCACCCAAATACTACAAAACGGACCGAAACATTAGTTTAGGGTCCAATGGGGTGGATTGGGTGCATTCGTTGCGAAAAATCTCGACGTGATTTTGTGGCACGAACTTTTGCATTAATTGGTACAGTTCACCCCGTTTTGCACCAAGTTTCATGCAGTTACGAAACGATCCCAAATGCACCCAAACACTATGAAACACACCAAAACATGAGTTTAGGGACCAATGGGGTGGATCAGGTTCAGTTTGTTGGGAAAAATTACAATGTGACTTCGTGGCACGAACTTTTGCATTAATTGCACCAGTTCAGTATGTTTTGCACCGAGTTTCATGCAGTTACGAAACGATCCTAAATGCACCCAAATACTACAAAACATATCGAAACATTACTTTAGGGTCCAATGGGGTGGATCGGGTGTGTCCATTGCGAAAAATCCCGATGTGTCTTCGTGGCACAAACTTTTGCATTAAATGCACCAGTTCACCCCGTTTTGCACCGAGTTTCATGCAGTTACGAAATCATCCCAAATGCACCCAAACACTATTAAACGCACCAAAACATGAGTTTAGGGTCCAATGGGGTGGATCTGGTCGTTCGTTGTGAAAATTACAATGTGAATTCAGTGGCACAAACTTATGTATTAATTGTACCAGTTCAGTATGTTTTGCAACAAGTTTCATGCAGTTACGAAACGATCCCAAATGCACCCAAACACAATGAAACACACCAAGACATGAGTTTAGGGTCCAATGGGGTGGATGAGGTGCGTTGGTTGCAAAAAAATTACAACGCGACTTCATGGCACGAACTTTTGCATTAATTGAACCAGTTCAGTATGTTTTGCAACAAGTTTCATGCAGTTACGGAATGATCCCAAACGCACCCAAATACTACAAAACGGACCGAAACATTAGTTTAGGGTCCAATGGGGTGGATTGGGTGCATTCGTTGCGAAAAATCTCGACGTGATTTTGTGGCACGAACTTTTGCATTAATTGGTACAGTTCACCCCGTTTTGCACCAAGTTTCATGCAGTTACGAAACGATCCCAAATGCACCCAAACACTATGAAACACACCAAAACATGAGTTTAGGGACCAATGGGGTGGATCAGGTTCGTTTGTTGGGAAAAATTACAATGTGACTTCGTGGCACGAACTTTTGCATTAATTGCACCAGTTCAGTATGTTTTGCACCGAGTTTCATGCAGTTACGAAACGATCCTAAATGCACCCAAATACTACAAAACATATCGAAACATTACTTTAGGGTCCAATGGGGTGGATCGGGTGTGTCCATTGCGAAAAATCCCGATGTGTCTTCGTGGCACAAACTTTTGCATTAAATGCACCAGTTCACCCCGTTTTGCACCGAGTTTCATGCAGTTACGAAATCATCCCAAATGCACCCAAACACTATTAAACGCACCAAAACATGAGTTTAGGGTCCAATGGGGTGGATCTGGTCGTTCGTTGTGAAAATTACAATGTGAATTCAGTGGCACAAACTTATGTATTAATTGTACCAGTTCAGTATGTTTTGCAACAAGTTTCATGCAGTTACGAAACGATCCCAAATGCACCCAAACACAATGAAACACACCAAGACATGAGTTTAGGGTCCAATGGGGTGGATGAGGTGCGTTGGTTGCAAAAAAATTACAACGCGACTTCATGGCACGAACTTTTGCATTAATTGAACCAGTTCAGTATGTTTTGCAACAAGTTTCATGCAGTTACGGAACTGATCCCAAACGCACCCAAATACTACAAAACGGACCGAAACATTAGTTTAGGGTCCAATGGGGTGGATTGGGTGCATTCGTTGCGAAAAATCTCGACGTGATTTTGTGGCACGAACTTTTGCATTAATTGGTACAGTTCACCCCGTTTTGCACCAAGTTTCATGCAGTTACGAAACGATCCCAAATGCACCCAAACACTATGAAACACACCAAAACATGAGTTTAGGGACCAATGGGGTGGATCAGGTTCATTTGTTGGGAAAAATTACAATGTGACTTCGTGGCACGAACTTTTGCATTAATTGCACCAGTTCAGTATGTTTTGCACCGAGTTTCATGCAGTTACGAAACGATCCTAAATGCACCCAAATACTACAAAACATATCGAAACATTACTTTAGGGTCCAATGGGGTGGATCGGGTGTGTCCATTGCGAAAAATCCCGATGTGTCTTCGTGGCACAAACTTTTGCATTAAATGCACCAGTTCACCCCGTTTTGCACCGAGTTTCATGCAGTTACGAAATCATCCCAAATGCACCCAAACACTATTAAACGCACCAAAACATGAGTTTAGGGTCCAATGGGGTGGATCTGGTCGTTCGTTGTGAAAATTACAATGTGAATTCAGTGGCACAAACTTATGTATTAATTGTACCAGTTCAGTATGTTTTGCAACAAGTTTCATGCAGTTACGAAACGATCCCAAATGCACCCAAACACAATGAAACACACCAAGACATGAGTTTAGGGTCCAATGGGGTGGATGAGGTGCGTTGGTTGCAAAAAAATTACAACGCGACTTCATGGCACGAACTTTTGCATTAATTGAACCAGTTCAGTATGTTTTGCAACAAGTTTCATGCAGTTACGGAATGATCCCAAACGCACCCAAATACTACAAAACGGACCGAAACATTAGTTTAGGGTCCAATGGGGTGGATTGGGTGCATTCGTTGCGAAAAATCTCGACGTGATTTTGTGGCACGAACTTTTGCATTAATTGGTACAGTTCACCCCGTTTTGCACCAAGTTTCATGCAGTTACGAAACGATCCCAAATGCACCCAAACACTATGAAACACACCAAAACATGAGTTTAGGGACCAATGGGGTGGATCAGGTTCGTTTGTTGGGAAAAATTACAATGTGACTTCGTGGCACGAACTTTTGCATTAATTGCACCAGTTCAGTATGTTTTGCACCGAGTTTCATGCAGTTACGAAACGATCCTAAATGCACCCAAATACTACAAAACATATCGAAACATTACTTTAGGGTCCAATGGGGTGGATCGGGTGTGTCCATTGCGAAAAATCCCGATGTGTACTTCGTGGCACAAACTTTTGCATTAAATGCACCAGTTCACCCCGTTTTGCACCGAGTTTCATGCAGTTACGAAATCATCCCAAATGCACCCAAACACTATTAAACGCACCAAAACATGAGTTTAGGGTCCAATGGGGTGGATCTGGTCGTTCGTTGTGAAAATTACAATGTGAATTCGTGGCACAAACTTATGTATTAATTGTACCAGTTCAGTATGTTTTGCAACAAGTTTCATGCAGTTACGAAACGATCCCAAATGCACCCAAACACAATGAAACACACCAAGACATGAGTTTAGGGTCCAATGGGGTGGATGAGGTGCGTTGGTTGCAAAAAAATTACAACGCGACTTCATGGCACGAACTTTTGCATTAATTGAACCAGTTCAGTATGTTTTGCAACAAGTTTCATGCAGTTACGGAATGATCCCAAACGCACCCAAATACTACAAAACGGACCGAAACATTAGTTTAGGGTCCAATGGGGTGGATTGGGTGCATTCGTTGCGAAAAATCTCGACGTGATTTTGTGGCACGAACTTTTGCATTAATTGGTACAGTTCACCCCGTTTTGCACCAAGTTTCATGCAGTTACGAAACGATCCCAAATGCACCCAAACACTATGAAACACACCAAAACATGAGTTTAGGGACCAATGGGGTGGATCAGGTTCATTTGTTGGGAAAAATTACAATGTGACTTCGTGGCACGAACTTTTGCATTAATTGCACCAGTTCAGTATGTTTTGCACCGAGTTTCATGCAGTTACGAAACGATCCTAAATGCACCCAAATACTACAAAACATATCGAAACATTACTTTAGGGTCCAATGGGGTGGATCGGGTGTGTCCATTGCGAAAAATCCCGATGTGTCTTCGTGGCACAAACTTTTGCATTAAATGCACCAGTTCACCCCGTTTTGCACCGAGTTTCATGCAGTTACGAAATCATCCCAAATGCACCCAAACACTATTAAACGCACCAAAACATGAGTTTAGGGTCCAATGGGGTGGATCTGGTCGTTCGTTGTGAAAATTACAATGTGAATTCATGGCACAAACTTATGTATTAATTGTACCAGGTTCAGTATGTTTTGCAACAAGTTTCATGCAGTTACGAAACGATCCCAAATGCACCCAAACACAATGAAACACACCAAGACATGAGTTTAGGGTCCAATGGGGTGGATGAGGTGCGTTGGTTGCAAAAAAATTACAACGCGACTTCATGGCACGAACTTTTGCATTAATTGAACCAGTTCAGTATGTTTTGCAACAAGTTTCATGCAGTTACGGAATGATCCCAAACGCACCCAAATACTACAAAACGGACCGAAACATTAGTTTAGGGTCCAATGGGGTGGATTGGGTGCATTCGTTGCGAAAAATCTCGACGTGATTTTGTGGCACGAACTTTTGCATTAATTGGTACAGTTCACCCCGTTTTGCACCAAGTTTCATGCAGTTACGAAACGATCCCAAATGCACCCAAACACTATGAAACACACCAAAACATGAGTTTAGGGACCAATGGGGTGGATCAGGTTCGTTTGTTGGGAAAAATTACAATGTGACTTCGTGGCACGAACTTTTGCATTAATTGCACCAGTTCAGTATGTTTTGCACCGAGTTTCATGCAGTTACGAAACGATCCTAAATGCACCCAAATACTACAAAACATATCGAAACATTACTTTAGGGTCCAATGGGGTGGATCGGGTGTGTCCATTGCGAAAAAATCCCGATGTGTACTTCGTGGCACAAACTTTTGCATTAAATGCACCAGTTCACCCCGTTTTGCACCGAGTTTCATGCAGTTACGAAATCATCCCAAATGCACCCAAACACTATTAAACGCACCAAAACATGAGTTTAGGGTCCAATGGGGTGGATCTGGTCGTTCGTTGTGAAAATTACAATGTGAATTCGTGGCACAAACTTATGTATTAATTGTACCAGTTCAGTATGTTTTGCAACAAGTTTCATGCAGTTACGAAACGATCCCAAATGCACCCAAACACAATGAAACACACCAAGACATGAGTTTAGGGTCCAATGGGGTGGATGAGGTGCGTTGGTTGCAAAAAAATTACAACGCGACTTCATGGCACGAACTTTTGCATTAATTGAACCAGTTCAGTATGTTTTGCAACAAGTTTCATGCAGTTACGGAACTGATCCCAAACGCACCCAAATACTACAAAACGGACCGAAACATTAGTTTAGGGTCCAATGGGGTGGATTGGGTGCATTCGTTGCGAAAAATCTCGACGTGATTTTGTGGCACGAACTTTTGCATTAATTGGTACAGTTCACCCCGTTTTGCACCAAGTTTCATGCAGTTACGAAACGATCCCAAATGCACCCAAACACTATGAAACACACCAAAACATGAGTTTAGGGACCAATGGGGTGGATCAGGTTCAGTTTGTTGGGAAAAATTACAATGTGACTTCGTGGCACGAACTTTTGCATTAATTGCACCAGTTCAGTATGTTTTGCACCGAGTTTCATGCAGTTACGAAACGATCCTAAATGCACCCAAATACTACAAAACATATCGAAACATTACTTTAGGGTCCAATGGGGTGGATCGGGTGTGTCCATTGCGAAAAATCCCGATGTGTCTTCGTGGCACAAACTTTTGCATTAAATGCACCAGTTCACCCCGTTTTGCACCGAGTTTCATGCAGTTACGAAATCATCCCAAATGCACCCAAACACTATTAAACGCACCAAAACATGAGTTTAGGGTCCAATGGGGTGGATCTGGTCGTTCGTTGTGAAAATTACAATGTGAATTCGTGGCACAAACTTATGTATTAATTGTACCAGTTCAGTATGTTTTGCAACAAGTTTCATGCAGTTACGAAACGATCCCAAATGCACCCAAACACAATGAAACACACCAAGACATGAGTTTAGGGTCCAATGGGGTGGATGAGGTGCGTTGGTTGCAAAAAAATTACAACGCGACTTCATGGCACGAACTTTTGCATTAATTGAACCAGTTCAGTATGTTTTGCAACAAGTTTCATGCAGTTACGGAATGATCCCAAACGCACCCAAATACTACAAAACGGACCGAAACATTAGTTTAGGGTCCAATGGGGTGGATTGGGTGCATTCGTTGCGAAAAATCTCGACGTGATTTTGTGGCACGAACTTTTGCATTAATTGGTACAGTTCACCCCGTTTTGCACCAAGTTTCATGCAGTTACGAAACGATCCCAAATGCACCCAAACACTATGAAACACACCAAAACATGAGTTTAGGGACCAATGGGGTGGATCAGGTTCATTTGTTGGGAAAAATTACAATGTGACTTCGTGGCACGAACTTTTGCATTAATTGCACCAGTTCAGTATGTTTTGCACCGAGTTTCATGCAGTTACGAAACGATCCTAAATGCACCCAAATACTACAAAACATATCGAAACATTACTTTAGGGTCCAATGGGGTGGATCGGGTGTGTCCATTGCGAAAAATCCCGATGTGTCTTCGTGGCACAAACTTTTGCATTAAATGCACCAGTTCACCCCGTTTTGCACCGAGTTTCATGCAGTTACGAAATCATCCCAAATGCACCCAAACACTATTAAACGCACCAAAACATGAGTTTAGGGTCCAATGGGGTGGATCTGGTCGTTCGTTGTGAAAATTACAATGTGAATTCGTGGCACAAACTTATGTATTAATTGTACCAGTTCAGTATGTTTTGCAACAAGTTTCATGCAGTTACGAAACGATCCCAAATGCACCCAAACACAATGAAACACACCAAGACATGAGTTTAGGGTCCAATGGGGTGGATGAGGTGCGTTGGTTGCAAAAAAATTACAACGCGACTTCATGGCACGAACTTTTGCATTAATTGAACCAGTTCAGTATGTTTTGCAACAAGTTTCATGCAGTTACGGAATGATCCCAAACGCACCCAAATACTACAAAACGGACCGAAACATTAGTTTAGGGTCCAATGGGGTGGATTGGGTGCATTCGTTGCGAAAAATCTCGACGTGATTTTGTGGCACGAACTTTTGCATTAATTGGTACAGTTCACCCCGTTTTGCACCAAGTTTCATGCAGTTACGAAACGATCCCAAATGCACCCAAACACTATGAAACACACCAAAACATGAGTTTAGGGACCAATGGGGTGGATCAGGTTCGTTTGTTGGGAAAAATTACAATGTGACTTCGTGGCACGAACTTTTGCATTAATTGCACCAGTTCAGTATGTTTTGCACCGAGTTTCATGCAGTTACGAAACGATCCTAAATGCACCCAAATACTACAAAACATATCGAAACATTACTTTAGGGTCCAATGGGGTGGATCGGGTGTGTCCATTGCGAAAAAATCCCGATGTGTCTTCGTGGCACAAACTTTTGCATTAAATGCACCAGTTCACCCCGTTTTGCACCGAGTTTCATGCAGTTACGAAATCATCCCAAATGCACCCAAACACTATTAAACGCACCAAAACATGAGTTTAGGGTCCAATGGGGTGGATCTGGTCGTTCGTTGTGAAAATTACAATGTGAATTCGTGGCACAAACTTATGTATTAATTGTACCAGTTCAGTATGTTTTGCAACAAGTTTCATGCAGTTACGAAACGATCCCAAATGCACCCAAACACAATGAAACACACCAAGACATGAGTTTAGGGTCCAATGGGGTGGATGAGGTGCGTTGGTTGCAAAAAAATTACAACGCGACTTCATGGCACGAACTTTTGCATTAATTGAACCAGTTCAGTATGTTTTGCAACAAGTTTCATGCAGTTACGGAACTGATCCCAAACGCACCCAAATACTACAAAACGGACCGAAACATTAGTTTAGGGTCCAATGGGGTGGATTGGGTGCATTCGTTGCGAAAAATCTCGACGTGATTTTGTGGCACGAACTTTTGCATTAATTGGTACAGTTCACCCCGTTTTGCACCAAGTTTCATGCAGTTACGAAACGATCCCAAATGCACCCAAACACTATGAAACACACCAAAACATGAGTTTAGGGACCAATGGGGTGGATCAGGTTCAGTTTGTTGGGAAAAATTACAATGTGACTTCGTGGCACGAACTTTTGCATTAATTGCACCAGTTCAGTATGTTTTGCACCGAGTTTCATGCAGTTACGAAACGATCCTAAATGCACCCAAATACTACAAAACATATCGAAACATTACTTTAGGGTCCAATGGGGTGGATCGGGTGTGTCCATTGCGAAAAATCCCGATGTGTCTTCGTGGCACAAACTTTTGCATTAAATGCACCAGTTCACCCCGTTTTGCACCGAGTTTCATGCAGTTACGAAATCATCCCAAATGCACCCAAACACTATTAAACGCACCAAAACATGAGTTTAGGGTCCAATGGGGTGGATCTGGTCGTTCGTTGTGAAAATTACAATGTGAATTCGTGGCACAAACTTATGTATTAATTGTACCAGTTCAGTATGTTTTGCAACAAGTTTCATGCAGTTACGAAACGATCCCAAATGCACCCAAACACAATGAAACACACCAAGACATGAGTTTAGGGTCCAATGGGGTGGATGAGGTGCGTTGGTTGCAAAAAAATTACAACGCGACTTCATGGCACGAACTTTTGCATTAATTGAACCAGTTCAGTATGTTTTGCAACAAGTTTCATGCAGTTACGGAATGATCCCAAACGCACCCAAATACTACAAAACGGACCGAAACATTAGTTTAGGGTCCAATGGGGTGGATTGGGTGCATTCGTTGCGAAAAATCTCGACGTGATTTTGTGGCACGAACTTTTGCATTAATTGGTACAGTTCACCCCGTTTTGCACCAAGTTTCATGCAGTTACGAAACGATCCCAAATGCACCCAAACACTATGAAACACACCAAAACATGAGTTTAGGGACCAATGGGGTGGATCAGGTTCAGTTTGTTGGGAAAAATTACAATGTGACTTCGTGGCACGAACTTTTGCATTAATTGCACCAGTTCAGTATGTTTTGCACCGAGTTTCATGCAGTTACGAAACGATCCTAAATGCACCCAAATACTACAAAACATATCGAAACATTACTTTAGGGTCCAATGGGGTGGATCGGGTGTGTCCATTGCGAAAAATCCCGATGTGTCTTCGTGGCACAAACTTTTGCATTAAATGCACCAGTTCACCCCGTTTTGCACCGAGTTTCATGCAGTTACGAAATCATCCCAAATGCACCCAAACACTATTAAACGCACCAAAACATGAGTTTAGGGTCCAATGGGGTGGATCTGGTCGTTCGTTGTGAAAATTACAATGTGAATTCGTGGCACAAACTTATGTATTAATTGTACCAGTTCAGTATGTTTTGCAACAAGTTTCATGCAGTTACGAAACGATCCCAAATGCACCCAAACACAATGAAACACACCAAGACATGAGTTTAGGGTCCAATGGGGTGGATGAGGTGCGTTGGTTGCAAAAAAATTACAACGCGACTTCATGGCACGAACTTTTGCATTAATTGAACCAGTTCAGTATGTTTTGCAACAAGTTTCATGCAGTTACGGAACTGATCCCAAACGCACCCAAATACTACAAAACGGACCGAAACATTAGTTTAGGGTCCAATGGGGTGGATTGGGTGCATTCGTTGCGAAAAATCTCGACGTGATTTTGTGGCACGAACTTTTGCATTAATTGGTACAGTTCACCCCGTTTTGCACCAAGTTTCATGCAGTTACGAAACGATCCCAAATGCACCCAAACACTATGAAACACACCAAAACATGAGTTTAGGGACCAATGGGGTGGATCAGGTTCATTTGTTGGGAAAAATTACAATGTGACTTCGTGGCACGAACTTTTGCATTAATTGCACCAGTTCAGTATGTTTTGCACCGAGTTTCATGCAGTTACGAAACGATCCTAAATGCACCCAAATACTACAAAACATATCGAAACATTACTTTAGGGTCCAATGGGGTGGATCGGGTGTGTCCATTGCGAAAAATCCCGATGTGTCTTCGTGGCACAAACTTTTGCATTAAATGCACCAGTTCACCCCGTTTTGCACCGAGTTTCATGCAGTTACGAAATCATCCCAAATGCACCCAAACACTATTAAACGCACCAAAACATGAGTTTAGGGTCCAATGGGGTGGATCTGGTCGTTCGTTGTGAAAATTACAATGTGAATTCGTGGCACAAACTTATGTATTAATTGTACCAGTTCAGTATGTTTTGCAACAAGTTTCATGCAGTTACGAAACGATCCCAAATGCACCCAAACACAATGAAACACACCAAGACATGAGTTTAGGGTCCAATGGGGTGGATGAGGTGCGTTGGTTGCAAAAAAATTACAACGCGACTTCATGGCACGAACTTTTGCATTAATTGAACCAGTTCAGTATGTTTTGCAACAAGTTTCATGCAGTTACGGAACGATCCCAAACGCACCCAAATACTACAAAACGGACCGAAACATTAGTTTAGGGTCCAATGGGGTGGATTGGGTGCATTCGTTGCGAAAAATCTCGACGTGATTTTGTGGCACGAACTTTTGCATTAATTGGTACAGTTCACCCCGTTTTGCACCAAGTTTCATGCAGTTACGAAACGATCCCAAATGCACCCAAACACTATGAAACACACCAAAACATGAGTTTAGGGACCAATGGGGTGGATCAGGTTCATTTGTTGGGAAAAATTACAATGTGACTTCGTGGCACGAACTTTTGCATTAATTGCACCAGTTCAGTATGTTTTGCACCGAGTTTCATGCAGTTACGAAACGATCCTAAATGCACCCAAATACTACAAAACATATCGAAACATTACTTTAGGGTCCAATGGGGTGGATCGGGTGTGTCCATTGCGAAAAATCCCGATGTGTCTTCGTGGCACAAACTTTTGCATTAAATGCACCAGTTCACCCCGTTTTGCACCGAGTTTCATGCAGTTACGAAATCATCCCAAATGCACCCAAACACTATTAAACGCACCAAAACATGAGTTTAGGGTCCAATGGGGTGGATCTGGTCGTTCGTTGTGAAAATTACAATGTGAATTCAGTGGCACAAACTTATGTATTAATTGTACCAGTTCAGTATGTTTTGCAACAAGTTTCATGCAGTTACGAAACGATCCCAAATGCACCCAAACACAATGAAACACACCAAGACATGAGTTTAGGGTCCAATGGGGTGGATGAGGTGCGTTGGTTGCAAAAAAATTACAACGCGACTTCATGGCACGAACTTTTGCATTAATTGAACCAGTTCAGTATGTTTTGCAACAAGTTTCATGCAGTTACGGAATGATCCCAAACGCACCCAAATACTACAAAACGGACCGAAACATTAGTTTAGGGTCCAATGGGGTGGATTGGGTGCATTCGTTGCGAAAAATCTCGACGTGATTTTGTGGCACGAACTTTTGCATTAATTGGTACAGTTCACCCCGTTTTGCACCAAGTTTCATGCAGTTACGAAACGATCCCAAATGCACCCAAACACTATGAAACACACCAAAACATGAGTTTAGGGACCAATGGGGTGGATCAGGTTCGTTTGTTGGGAAAAATTACAATGTGACTTCGTGGCACGAACTTTTGCATTAATTGCACCAGTTCAGTATGTTTTGCACCGAGTTTCATGCAGTTACGAAACGATCCTAAATGCACCCAAATACTACAAAACATATCGAAACATTACTTTAGGGTCCAATGGGGTGGATCGGGTGTGTCCATTGCGAAAAATCCCGATGTGTCTTCGTGGCACAAACTTTTGCATTAAATGCACCAGTTCACCCCGTTTTGCACCGAGTTTCATGCAGTTACGAAATCATCCCAAATGCACCCAAACACTATTAAACGCACCAAAACATGAGTTTAGGGTCCAATGGGGTGGATCTGGTCGTTCGTTGTGAAAATTACAATGTGAATTCGTGGCACAAACTTATGTATTAATTGTACCAGTTCAGTATGTTTTGCAACAAGTTTCATGCAGTTACGAAACGATCCCAAATGCACCCAAACACAATGAAACACACCAAGACATGAGTTTAGGGTCCAATGGGGTGGATGAGGTGCGTTGGTTGCAAAAAAATTACAACGCGACTTCATGGCACGAACTTTTGCATTAATTGAACCAGTTCAGTATGTTTTGCAACAAGTTTCATGCAGTTACGGAATGATCCCAAACGCACCCAAATACTACAAAACGGACCGAAACATTAGTTTAGGGTCCAATGGGGTGGATTGGGTGCATTCGTTGCGAAAAATCTCGACGTGATTTTGTGGCACGAACTTTTGCATTAATTGGTACAGTTCACCCCGTTTTGCACCAAGTTTCATGCAGTTACGAAACGATCCCAAATGCACCCAAACACTATGAAACACACCAAAACATGAGTTTAGGGACCAATGGGGTGGATCAGGTTCATTTGTTGGGAAAAATTACAATGTGACTTCGTGGCACGAACTTTTGCATTAATTGCACCAGTTCAGTATGTTTTGCACCGAGTTTCATGCAGTTACGAAACGATCCTAAATGCACCCAAATACTACAAAACATATCGAAACATTACTTTAGGGTCCAATGGGGTGGATCGGGTGTGTCCATTGCGAAAAATCCCGATGTGTCTTCGTGGCACAAACTTTTGCATTAAATGCACCAGTTCACCCCGTTTTGCACCGAGTTTCATGCAGTTACGAAATCATCCCAAATGCACCCAAACACTATTAAACGCACCAAAACATGAGTTTAGGGTCCAATGGGGTGGATCTGGTCGTTCGTTGTGAAAATTACAATGTGAATTCATGGCACAAACTTATGTATTAATTGTACCAGTTCAGTATGTTTTGCAACAAGTTTCATGCAGTTACGAAACGATCCCAAATGCACCCAAACACAATGAAACACACCAAGACATGAGTTTAGGGTCCAATGGGGTGGATGAGGTGCGTTGGTTGCAAAAAAATTACAACGCGACTTCATGGCACGAACTTTTGCATTAATTGAACCAGTTCAGTATGTTTTGCAACAAGTTTCATGCAGTTACGGAATGATCCCAAACGCACCCAAATACTACAAAACGGACCGAAACATTAGTTTAGGGTCCAATGGGGTGGATTGGGTGCATTCGTTGCGAAAAATCTCGACGTGATTTTGTGGCACGAACTTTTGCATTAATTGGTACAGTTCACCCCGTTTTGCACCAAGTTTCATGCAGTTACGAAACGATCCCAAATGCACCCAAACACTATGAAACACACCAAAACATGAGTTTAGGGACCAATGGGGTGGATCAGGTTCAGTTTGTTGGGAAAATTACAATGTGACTTCGTGGCACGAACTTTTGCATTAATTGCACCAGTTCAGTATGTTTTGCACCGAGTTTCATGCAGTTACGAAACGATCCTAAATGCACCCAAATACTACAAAACATATCGAAACATTACTTTAGGGTCCAATGGGGTGGATCGGGTGTGTCCATTGCGAAAAATCCCGATGTGTCTTCGTGGCACAAACTTTTGCATTAAATGCACCAGTTCACCCCGTTTTGCACCGAGTTTCATGCAGTTACGAAATCATCCCAAATGCACCCAAACACTATTAAACGCACCAAAACATGAGTTTAGGGTCCAATGGGGTGGATCTGGTCGTTCGTTGTGAAAATTACAATGTGAATTCGTGGCACAAACTTATGTATTAATTGTACCAGTTCAGTATGTTTTGCAACAAGTTTCATGCAGTTACGAAACGATCCCAAATGCACCCAAACACAATGAAACACACCAAGACATGAGTTTAGGGTCCAATGGGGTGGATGAGGTGCGTTGGTTGCAAAAAAATTACAACGCGACTTCATGGCACGAACTTTTGCATTAATTGAACCAGTTCAGTATGTTTTGCAACAAGTTTCATGCAGTTACGGAACTGATCCCAAACGCACCCAAATACTACAAAACGGACCGAAACATTAGTTTAGGGTCCAATGGGGTGGATTGGGTGCATTCGTTGCGAAAAATCTCGACGTGATTTTGTGGCACGAACTTTTGCATTAATTGGTACAGTTCACCCCGTTTTGCACCAAGTTTCATGCAGTTACGAAACGATCCCAAATGCACCCAAACACTATGAAACACACCAAAACATGAGTTTAGGGACCAATGGGGTGGATCAGGTTCGTTTGTTGGGAAAAATTACAATGTGACTTCGTGGCACGAACTTTTGCATTAATTGCACCAGTTCAGTATGTTTTGCACCGAGTTTCATGCAGTTACGAAACGATCCTAAATGCACCCAAATACTACAAAACATATCGAAACATTACTTTAGGGTCCAATGGGGTGGATCGGGTGTGTCCATTGCGAAAAATCCCGATGTGACTTCGTGGCACAAACTTTTGCATTAAATGCACCAGTTCACCCCGTTTTGCACCGAGTTTCATGCAGTTACGAAATCATCCCAAATGCACCCAAACACTATTAAACGCACCAAAACATGAGTTTAGGGTCCAATGGGGTGGATCTGGTCGTTCGTTGTGAAAATTACAATGTGAATTCGTGGCACAAACTTATGTATTAATTGTACCAGTTCAGTATGTTTTGCAACAAGTTTCATGCAGTTACGAAACGATCCCAAATGCACCCAAACACAATGAAACACACCAAGACATGAGTTTAGGGTCCAATGGGGTGGATGAGGTGCGTTGGTTGCAAAAAAATTACAACGCGACTTCATGGCACGAACTTTTGCATTAATTGAACCAGTTCAGTATGTTTTGCAACAAGTTTCATGCAGTTACGGAACTGATCCCAAACGCACCCAAATACTACAAAACGGACCGAAACATTAGTTTAGGGTCCAATGGGGTGGATTGGGTGCATTCGTTGCGAAAAATCTCGACGTGATTTTGTGGCACGAACTTTTGCATTAATTGGTACAGTTCACCCCGTTTTGCACCAAGTTTCATGCAGTTACGAAACGATCCCAAATGCACCCAAACACTATGAAACACACCAAAACATGAGTTTAGGGACCAATGGGGTGGATCAGGTTCAGTTTGTTGGGAAAAATTACAATGTGACTTCGTGGCACGAACTTTTGCATTAATTGCACCAGTTCAGTATGTTTTGCACCGAGTTTCATGCAGTTACGAAACGATCCTAAATGCACCCAAATACTACAAAACATATCGAAACATTACTTTAGGGTCCAATGGGGTGGATCGGGTGTGTCCATTGCGAAAAATCCCGATGTGTCTTCGTGGCACAAACTTTTGCATTAAATGCACCAGTTCACCCCGTTTTGCACCGAGTTTCATGCAGTTACGAAATCATCCCAAATGCACCCAAACACTATTAAACGCACCAAAACATGAGTTTAGGGTCCAATGGGGTGGATCTGGTCGTTCGTTGTGAAAATTACAATGTGAATTCGTGGCACAAACTTATGTATTAATTGTACCAGTTCAGTATGTTTTGCAACAAGTTTCATGCAGTTACGAAACGATCCCAAATGCACCCAAACACAATGAAACACACCAAGACATGAGTTTAGGGTCCAATGGGGTGGATGAGGTGCGTTGGTTGCAAAAAAATTACAACGCGACTTCATGGCACGAACTTTTGCATTAATTGAACCAGTTCAGTATGTTTTGCAACAAGTTTCATGCAGTTACGGAATGATCCCAAACGCACCCAAATACTACAAAACGGACCGAAACATTAGTTTAGGGTCCAATGGGGTGGATTGGGTGCATTCGTTGCGAAAAATCTCGACGTGATTTTGTGGCACGAACTTTTGCATTAATTGGTACAGTTCACCCCGTTTTGCACCAAGTTTCATGCAGTTACGAAACGATCCCAAATGCACCCAAACACTATGAAACACACCAAAACATGAGTTTAGGGACCAATGGGGTGGATCAGGTTCAGTTTGTTGGGAAAAATTACAATGTGACTTCGTGGCACGAACTTTTGCATTAATTGCACCAGTTCAGTATGTTTTGCACCGAGTTTCATGCAGTTACGAAACGATCCTAAATGCACCCAAATACTACAAAACATATCGAAACATTACTTTAGGGTCCAATGGGGTGGATCGGGTGTGTCCATTGCGAAAAATCCCGATGTGTCTTCGTGGCACAAACTTTTGCATTAAATGCACCAGTTCACCCCGTTTTGCACCGAGTTTCATGCAGTTACGAAATCATCCCAAATGCACCCAAACACTATTAAACGCACCAAAACATGAGTTTAGGGTCCAATGGGGTGGATCTGGTCGTTCGTTGTGAAAATTACAATGTGAATTCGTGGCACAAACTTATGTATTAATTGTACCAGTTCAGTATGTTTTGCAACAAGTTTCATGCAGTTACGAAACGATCCCAAATGCACCCAAACACAATGAAACACACCAAGACATGAGTTTAGGGTCCAATGGGGTGGATGAGGTGCGTTGGTTGCAAAAAAATTACAACGCGACTTCATGGCACGAACTTTTGCATTAATTGAACCAGTTCAGTATGTTTTGCAACAAGTTTCATGCAGTTACGGAATGATCCCAAACGCACCCAAATACTACAAAACGGACCGAAACATTAGTTTAGGGTCCAATGGGGTGGATTGGGTGCATTCGTTGCGAAAAATCTCGACGTGATTTTGTGGCACGAACTTTTGCATTAATTGGTACAGTTCACCCCGTTTTGCACCAAGTTTCATGCAGTTACGAAACGATCCCAAATGCACCCAAACACTATGAAACACACCAAAACATGAGTTTAGGGACCAATGGGGTGGATCAGGTTCATTTGTTGGGAAAAATTACAATGTGACTTCGTGGCACGAACTTTTGCATTAATTGCACCAGTTCAGTATGTTTTGCACCGAGTTTCATGCAGTTACGAAACGATC
The DNA here is from genome assembly GCF_016808335.1 of Panicum virgatum. NCBI lineage: Eukaryota > Viridiplantae > Streptophyta > Magnoliopsida > Poales > Poaceae > Panicum > Panicum virgatum. Next base: position 30,566 of record NW_024376640.1, read on the forward strand.
CTAAATGCACCCAAATACTACAAAACATATCGAAACATTACTTTAGGGTCCAATGGGGTGGATCGGGTGTGTCCATTGCGAAAAATCCCGATGTGTCTTCGTGGCACAAACTTTTGCATTAAATGCACCAGTTCACCCCGTTTTGCACCGAGTTTCATGCAGTTACGAAATCATCCCAAATGCACCCAAACACTATTAAACGCACCAAAACATGAGTTTAGGGTCCAATGGGGTGGATCTGGTCGTTCGTTGTGAAAATTACAATGTGAATTCATGGCACAAACTTATGTATTAATTGTACCAGGTTCAGTATGTTTTGCAACAAGTTTCATGCAGTTACGAAACGATCCCAAATGCACCCAAACACAATGAAACACACCAAGACATGAGTTTAGGGTCCAATGGGGTGGATGAGGTGCGTTGGTTGCAAAAAAATTACAACGCGACTTCATGGCACGAACTTTTGCATTAATTGAACCAGTTCAGTATGTTTTGCAACAAGTTTCATGCAGTTACGGAATGATCCCAAACGCACCCAAATACTACAAAACGGACCGAAACATTAGTTTAGGGTCCAATGGGGTGGATTGGGTGCATTCGTTGCGAAAAATCTCGACGTGATTTTGTGGCACGAACTTTTGCATTAATTGGTACAGTTCACCCCGTTTTGCACCAAGTTTCATGCAGTTACGAAACGATCCCAAATGCACCCAAACACTATGAAACACACCAAAACATGAGTTTAGGGACCAATGGGGTGGATCAGGTTCGTTTGTTGGGAAAAATTACAATGTGACTTCGTGGCACGAACTTTTGCATTAATTGCACCAGTTCAGTATGTTTTGCACCGAGTTTCATGCAGTTACGAAACGATCCTAAATGCACCCAAATACTACAAAACATATCGAAACATTACTTTAGGGTCCAATGGGGTGGATCGGGTGTGTCCATTGCGAAAAATCCCGATGTGTCTTCGTGGCACAAACTTTTGCATTAAATGCACCAGTTCACCCCGTTTTGCACCGAGTTTCATGCAGTTACGAAATCATCCCAAATGCACCCAAACACTATTAAACGCACCAAAACATGAGTTTAGGGTCCAATGGGGTGGATCTGGTCGTTCGTTGTGAAAATTACAATGTGAATTCAGTGGCACAAACTTATGTATTAATTGTACCAGGTTCAGTATGTTTTGCAACAAGTTTCATGCAGTTACGAAACGATCCCAAATGCACCCAAACACAATGAAACACACCAAGACATGAGTTTAGGGTCCAATGGGGTGGATGAGGTGCGTTGGTTGCAAAAAAATTACAACGCGACTTCATGGCACGAACTTTTGCATTAATTGAACCAGTTCAGTATGTTTTGCAACAAGTTTCATGCAGTTACGGAATGATCCCAAACGCACCCAAATACTACAAAACGGACCGAAACATTAGTTTAGGGTCCAATGGGGTGGATTGGGTGCATTCGTTGCGAAAAATCTCGACGTGATTTTGTGGCACGAACTTTTGCATTAATTGGTACAGTTCACCCCGTTTTGCACCAAGTTTCATGCAGTTACGAAACGATCCCAAATGCACCCAAACACTATGAAACACACCAAAACATGAGTTTAGGGACCAATGGGGTGGATCAGGTTCAGTTTGTTGGGAAAAATTACAATGTGACTTCGTGGCACGAACTTTTGCATTAATTGCACCAGTTCAGTATGTTTTGCACCGAGTTTCATGCAGTTACGAAACGATCCTAAATGCACCCAAATACTACAAAACATATCGAAACATTACTTTAGGGTCCAATGGGGTGGATCGGGTGTGTCCATTGCGAAAAATCCCGATGTGTCTTCGTGGCACAAACTTTTGCATTAAATGCACCAGTTCACCCCGTTTTGCACCGAGTTTCATGCAGTTACGAAATCATCCCAAATGCACCCAAACACTATTAAACGCACCAAAACATGAGTTTAGGGTCCAATGGGGTGGATCTGGTCGTTCGTTGTGAAAATTACAATGTGAATTCGTGGCACAAACTTATGTATTAATTGTACCAGTTCAGTATGTTTTGCAACAAGTTTCATGCAGTTACGAAACGATCCCAAATGCACCCAAACACAATGAAACACACCAAGACATGAGTTTAGGGTCCAATGGGGTGGATGAGGTGCGTTGGTTGCAAAAAAATTACAACGCGACTTCATGGCACGAACTTTTGCATTAATTGAACCAGTTCAGTATGTTTTGCAACAAGTTTCATGCAGTTACGGAACTGATCCCAAACGCACCCAAATACTACAAAACGGACCGAAACATTAGTTTAGGGTCCAATGGGGTGGATTGGGTGCATTCGTTGCGAAAAATCTCGACGTGATTTTGTGGCACGAACTTTTGCATTAATTGGTACAGTTCACCCCGTTTTGCACCAAGTTTCATGCAGTTACGAAACGATCCCAAATGCACCCAAACACTATGAAACACACCAAAACATGAGTTTAGGGACCAATGGGGTGGATCAGGTTCGTTTGTTGGGAAAAATTACAATGTGACTTCGTGGCACGAACTTTTGCATTAATTGCACCAGTTCAGTATGTTTTGCACCGAGTTTCATGCAGTTACGAAACGATCCTAAATGCACCCAAATACTACAAAACATATCGAAACATTACTTTAGGGTCCAATGGGGTGGATCGGGTGTGTCCATTGCGAAAAATCCCGATGTGTCTTCGTGGCACAAACTTTTGCATTAAATGCACCAGTTCACCCCGTTTTGCACCGAGTTTCATGCAGTTACGAAATCATCCCAAATGCACCCAAACACTATTAAACGCACCAAAACATGAGTTTAGGGTCCAATGGGGTGGATCTGGTCGTTCGTTGTGAAAATTACAATGTGAATTCATGGCACAAACTTATGTATTAATTGTACCAGGTTCAGTATGTTTTGCAACAAGTTTCATGCAGTTACGAAACGATCCCAAATGCACCCAAACACAATGAAACACACCAAGACATGAGTTTAGGGTCCAATGGGGTGGATGAGGTGCGTTGGTTGCAAAAAAATTACAACGCGACTTCATGGCACGAACTTTTGCATTAATTGAACCAGTTCAGTATGTTTTGCAACAAGTTTCATGCAGTTACGGAATGATCCCAAACGCACCCAAATACTACAAAACGGACCGAAACATTAGTTTAGGGTCCAATGGGGTGGATTGGGTGCATTCGTTGCGAAAAATCTCGACGTGATTTTGTGGCACGAACTTTTGCATTAATTGGTACAGTTCACCCCGTTTTGCACCAAGTTTCATGCAGTTACGAAACGATCCCAAATGCACCCAAACACTATGAAACACACCAAAACATGAGTTTAGGGACCAATGGGGTGGATCAGGTTCGTTTGTTGGGAAAAATTACAATGTGACTTCGTGGCACGAACTTTTGCATTAATTGCACCAGTTCAGTATGTTTTGCACCGAGTTTCATGCAGTTACGAAACGATCCTAAATGCACCCAAATACTACAAAATATATCGAAACATTACTTTAGGGTCAATGGGGTGGATCGGGTGTGTCCATTGCGAAAAATCCCGATGTGTACTTCGTGGCACAAACTTTTGCATTAAATGCACCAGTTCACCCCGTTTTGCACCGAGTTTCATGCAGTTACGAAATCATCCCAAATGCACCCAAACACTATTAAACGCACCAAAACATGAGTTTAGGGTCCAATGGGGTGGATCTGGTCGTTCGTTGTGAAAATTACAATGTGAATTCGTGGCACAAACTTATGTATTAATTGTACCAGTTCAGTATGTTTTGCAACAAGTTTCATGCAGTTACGAAACGATCCCAAATGCACCCAAACACAATGAAACACACCAAGACATGAGTTTAGGGTCCAATGGGGTGGATGAGGTGCGTTGGTTGCAAAAAAATTACAACGCGACTTCATGGCACGAACTTTTGCATTAATTGAACCAGTTCAGTATGTTTTGCAACAAGTTTCATGCAGTTACGGAACTGATCCCAAACGCACCCAAATACTACAAAACGGACCGAAACATTAGTTTAGGGTCCAATGGGGTGGATTGGGTGCATTCGTTGCGAAAAATCTCGACGTGATTTTGTGGCACGAACTTTTGCATTAATTGGTACAGTTCACCCCGTTTTGCACCAAGTTTCATGCAGTTACGAAACGATCCCAAATGCACCCAAACACTATGAAACACACCAAAACATGAGTTTAGGGACCAATGGGGTGGATCAGGTTCATTTGTTGGGAAAAATTACAATGTGACTTCGTGGCACGAACTTTTGCATTAATTGCACCAGTTCAGTATGTTTTGCACCGAGTTTCATGCAGTTACGAAACGATCCTAAATGCACCCAAATACTACAAAACATATCGAAACATTACTTTAGGGTCCAATGGGGTGGATCGGGTGTGTCCATTGCGAAAAATCCCGATGTGTCTTCGTGGCACAAACTTTTGCATTAAATGCACCAGTTCACCCCGTTTTGCACCGAGTTTCATGCAGTTACGAAATCATCCCAAATGCACCCAAACACTATTAAACGCACCAAAACATGAGTTTAGGGTCCAATGGGGTGGATCTGGTCGTTCGTTGTGAAAATTACAATGTGAATTCGTGGCACAAACTTATGTATTAATTGTACCAGTTCAGTATGTTTTGCAACAAGTTTCATGCAGTTACGAAACGATCCCAAATGCACCCAAACACAATGAAACACACCAAGACATGAGTTTAGGGTCCAATGGGGTGGATGAGGTGCGTTGGTTGCAAAAAAATTACAACGCGACTTCATGGCACGAACTTTTGCATTAATTGAACCAGTTCAGTATGTTTTGCAACAAGTTTCATGCAGTTACGGAATGATCCCAAACGCACCCAAATACTACAAAACGGACCGAAACATTAGTTTAGGGTCCAATGGGGTGGATTGGGTGCATTCGTTGCGAAAAATCTCGACGTGATTTTGTGGCACGAACTTTTGCATTAATTGGTACAGTTCACCCCGTTTTGCACCAAGTTTCATGCAGTTACGAAACGATCCCAAATGCACCCAAACACTATGAAACACACCAAAACATGAGTTTAGGGACCAATGGGGTGGATCAGGTTCATTTGTTGGGAAAATTACAA